>NW_027051785.1:0-51400 GCF_036321145.2 Pelmatolapia mariae
GAGTTTGTGCTCCCAACTAAAATATACTTTAGATACTGCTGGTTGTTTTCGGGTATGCCCGTAAAAGACTGCGGCTATTCTGCTAGGGGACACGCCTCGCTAACCGATCGCGAATCGGTTAAATACAACAGGATTTTGATGACAGCTCAGCTACCTGAAAACAATGACTGTGATCTGCGGTTTTTGCCTACCGGTACAATAAGAGCTTTCTGGTTAACCACACAAGGTAAATTGGTCTACGTGAATAGTAGTTCAGAAGACATGAAATTTAGATCCATCAGAGATAGGAACCGTAGCGTGGCACTGTCGATGTGGACCAGTAACCCGGAGCTGTGCATGCAGACGATGTGCAACGCGTCCTCGGCCTACTCTAACCTCGTACGCATATGCACCCAGGCCTGCGCAGCTAGCAGCGGGAAGTTCTATAACCTGTATGCCAAGTACCCACTTCCTACCGAAGGAGAATCGGATGAATGCGGGGGTACGAATTTAGATGTGTTTCAGGAAAAGGATGTGTATTCAATTGAGATACGCGACGGAAGGCAGCTCTTAGAACAACTGCATACGATGTACAATGCATATTTCGACTTCATAACAGAAGAAAAAACCTCGGTTGAACTAAGAGATCGAGTGGAGATGCTCGGGGCCTGGTGGTTAGTCGATCAAGATCGAAACGAAGCGATAACCTCCTTACGTGTCAGGTACAGTTGGTTCACAAGGATTTGCATTCGACTGGCGCTTTTATTGTCCGCGTGGTAGTCACAACGACCTGACAATGAGATCGAAATATAAATGTAGCTAAAGGATAAACAGACGAAGCATCTTACTACTAACATTCACGAGACAGTTCACGACAGATGTAAACTCTACGTGACCACACCGTGCGGATGTGCCACGCGAAAACAACATAACCTTTCAGCATGAACACGTGGCCTAACAGAAGAGGAGCTTTGAAGCTCAAGCGATCTGGACGCGACGAGCTTTTGTTCAATTGGCGCCGTGATGCATTAGATTCCGGGGTCGAGTATAACCATAATATGAACGCACAGGAGGCTTTAGCTCGTACTGTTAGCACCGTCCCCGGATACACTTTACTGATACCAGGAGAAAGACTCGATGCATTCCAGTTGTTGATCAGAGGCAAGGGAACCACATTGAAATACGCAATCGGTGCAGACGACACGTACACACGATACATCCTATCGCCTACCACGCAGTCGCCTCACCAGCTTACGTTCCGAGACATGCGATCGCTCGTACGTTATTGTGTGAAGGATGCGAGCAAGCTCTCAGATGGCAAAGAAGACTACGACATGATCAGAGAACTGGAATGTCACGAGACTCAAAGCGCCGATCAGATCGAGATCTGCGATAAGCTCGAAGGCTTAAAACTGAGATCAGATCCGCGCTGCGAGGTAATAGACCGGCGTACAGACCTCAGAGGGCCACCTGTCGTTCACAGGGATCTAAAACATAGAACACGTAATACAGACACAGTGATCCTGAGGCTGGCGTTGGACAATCCGCCTGTTGTTCACAGAAGCGGGGCTGTACAACCTACGGATTTCAGAGGACCACCTGTTTACAGGGATCTAAAACCCAGGAAGTGCAATAAAGACACAGTGTTCTCGAGGTCGGCGTCGAACAATCCGCCTGTCGTTCACAGAAACTTGAAACTGAATAATGACACTCGCACACCCTTCGCCGAAGCGACACCCCGGCCTCTGCCCGTTAGAAACACCAGCTCATCTGAGAAGGACCCTGTCAGATTCGGGGAGGGTTACGCTTCCCTGGCAGCTTATTATAACTACGGGAAAAACGTGGACCGACAGTCCGAAGTGAACCAAGATCCAGTCAAACGCAACCGCCTCCAAGACGGAGCACCTGTAGAATGCGGAATCCGTCAGATACGTTACTGGACCCCTAAAGCTAAGGGTTGCGTTAACGATCGGGAGCCCTACGAGTAAGAACACAGCTGTGACACAGACTTTTGATTCTCCCGCACCCATTGTATTAGTGTTTGTGAAGACACGTGAAGATAGAAGTGAAATATTACACTTTTGTCTGTATGATATTGAACGACACAGTGCTAGCAAAGTATTACATTTCTTTATTTAGGTAATGTTCACAAGTCAAGGTACATCACCATCACATGCAGGATTGTTTGCTAACCAACAAGCCACGGGTTACCATTATTCCCAATATAAGTCGAGACTGTCCGAATGCAAAAAGTTATCCAGTTCATCAATGGACAGTAGGTTCGAGCACGGCCCGTATTCCACACACTGATTGCACTGTTTTAGGTAATCCAGCACGTCCACTGAAGCCCCATCGCCGCGCAGTCCATGCAGAGGAGACACTGTAGGCGTAATGACATCTGTCGTGTGTGGCCACAAGCCCCGGTCGGCCGAACAGGAATCAGGTTGAAACAAACCGTCATAATCACCAACTTCAGCGCATTCGGTCTGCATCATAATCTCCGTCAGTGTTTGGTGGGGTATACTACCCAGGAACTCCTCGAGGTCCTGGCAAATGGCGTTGGACAGCACGTCGTCTACCACCTGATCACAGCGGTTCATGTTTGAGCTTAAAGTGGCAACAACGGGTCACCTTGAGGCGTCGTGTTATAAGATGTCGGGTTATACGACTAGGCCACGGTGCAAGGAATCCGCGTCGATAATATGTTGTATTTAGCATATTCAGTCAAAACGAAGCCTCTGTTCATCACATCGACCAGCCAGTATGGATCCAACAGGTCTCATCACGGCAGTGATCCTGGTCTATGTGACATCGTGTGCAGCTACTTCAGACTTAACAGAAGAAGACCCATTCTGGATAGCTCTGTACAACCATAGCTAACGACTACGTGTACATATTGAATGTGCACCCATTTTCAAGTAATAAGAGTGGATGAATTACTCGAATGTGATGTGGCTTATCGTGGTGTGCTACATGTAAAGTGCAACTTATTTCAAATAAACACCTTGTGTATACATGACATATGAGCGTCAATGTGTTTCCTTACACATGCAGCCACAGATTATATAGCTGAAATTCATCTACAAGGTGAATGTTTCCAAGTGTCCAATGTGATGCACAACACCCCACACGAACATGAAATGTGAACACTTTTATTCAAGCAAGGTTGTTACAAGTATGGAAAAACAGTTTATACCCCCCCACATCTAGTCATGGGGCCCGAAATAATAATAGGAATAACCATCATCGTCATAAGGAGGGGGACCGAATAACAATAATTCATACTCATCATCGTTGCTGCCGTCACTATTCCATGGTAAACTATAACATGGTGAAGAAGTTGGTCCCAAAGACCAATCCTCTGTTTCCCACGTAGGTTCCTCTGTACATGGCAGGTATTCGTTCGGGTTCCTTTTGTCCACACTATGATCAGTGGTGCTTGTGCCAAGCTCCGGTGGTAGTACCCTGGATGTAGTAGTAGTAGTAGTAGTAGTAGTAGTAGTAGTAGTAGCAGTAGTAGTAGTAGTAAGAGGACACTCCGATACCGGTTCTGTGTCTTTCGAGCTGGTGGTAACAGCGGGTAAATCCGCAGCCAAATCAGGGTTTGACAGTTCCATGGTTTCTTCCTTCTGTAAAGCACCATTTTTACAGGATGTTCTCTCCCAGCTTGGAATGTTCACATGAATGTATTCTGTGAGCTGCTCTGTAATCTGTAACCCCAAAAACAAATCTAGCGCCAGTGTGGATAGGTATTCCTCAGATGATAAGGTTTCCTTTTGTAAAGCACCAAGCTTTCTTTGCGATACGTTTTCTCCCAGCTTGCAATGTTCACACGGATGTGCTCTGCGAAGTCCTTGGTGATCTGCTCCAACAGGTTACATGGATTTGTGTGTCCCTCCACAGATATTTCGCCTGTGAATATTATATAATCACCGCGAAAGTTCTTGATCACATCCTCGTACCCGACAGCTCCAAAGCAAGGAAACGTGAACATGAGCCCCGCTGCGTGCTTGTATCGGGAAATGGCATCCGAGCAACATAGCTTTTCGACTAGGTCGTTGCCAGGTTCTATGTCGGTCAGATGTACCGACCTAGCACCAAATATCTTGTGGGCTACATAGTAATCCGTGAGCCCGTCACCGCTTCCAACCGACAATACCTCACGAATGGTGGGGAATGCGATGTATCGTGCGTTGTTGATTAAATCAGACAGACAGCTGTTGCCGTATGTGAACCGAACTGGAGTAGTGGTCATTAGAGACGATATACTACCACAGATTCTCTTCCAGAGATTTGTAGGATTTGCATTTGGATATGCAGGAGTAATGTTAATTGTATCCTTGCAAAGGGCCACGTGCGTATTAGGATGCTCACACTGTTCACGTAAAACCCAGTAGCTGGCCATTGTAGTTCTTGTGTGAGAATGTGTCTTGAGTGAACTAAAGTACAGCCACCTACAAGCAATGAAATACACATGGTAGCGCTCGGTCGGGGAAATGAACCTCAGTCGGGAAACCGACTGTCAGTCGGGAGTGGGCGACTTACGCTCGGTTGGAAAATGTACCTCGGTTGGTAAGCAATGCGCTGCTTTTTGCGTATTGTATCATGTAAGCCACATCCATTCAGTTGTGTATTGTTGATTTCACAAGACCATGAAAAACTGTCCTCTGTTTGCAATCAAATATTATAACATTACTGTACACTGCTGTCTGTGTAAATTTGCACACTTCCTTTTGTATGTATGAAAGAAGCTTCCTTTCGTATTAAAGAAGGTCAGTGACGCGACACACAGAGGCTATATGTGTTGTTTTATTGTTGGATACAAACTGAGCATCGTACATCACAAGGTAACAATTCACTAAAAATAGACACAACAGAACAAATACCGACAAAGAGAGTTGTTCACCATATGCACTTAGAAGCCCTGGCTGTACGGTGGTGAACAATTGTGAAACAAGACGCCTGCTGACGTGGGCCTGCAAACAGAATAAAGTGTTTTATATACAGTATAAAGAGGGCGCACCCTCCAGTAACAGCCACAATGGCGTTTAGTCAAACCGACTTTATTTTCTCTCACACTGTGAAGAAGGCCACCGATTCTAATCAGCCCGTGATATTCTCCTTGGATGTAACGGACCTTATACAGCTCACCGGTCACAGCGCTCTGTTCACGATCGACTCGATGACAGTTACAGCCTACAGGCAGGGAGCGTGGAACAAGGTACCTGTCAAATTCGCAGTTTTGAACGGAAACAAGACAAGGTCCATAACGTACGATCCTAACAAACTTTCATCCAAGTGGTCCGTGGACCTTGGAATGTCTCATGCCGGTTTGGACGAGCGACGCTCAAACAGTGAGCTGACCGTCAAGATAGCCGGCACTGACAGCGAACCCTTCAACCGTTCGCTGTCCGTGTACGACGAAGCGAACAAACAAGCGACTCTGAATGTGTTGCAATTCATGATGTCTGAGAGCCTGTGGGTTGCGGACAGAGCTAGAGGGGCTCTAGATGTCTTAATGTCCTCTGACGATAGCGAGTTCCCTATCGATTGCAAAGGCTGTTCAAAACGGGGTGTTGTTTGTGTCAAGAAAGATTCAAGTGGAGCGTTCACATTCATTTTTCCACAGTGTGAAGAAGATATGTCCGTATGCGTTCCCTCTCACAATCCTGCACACCGACAAGTGGAATATCGCGCTTTGTCTGATATCATGGCTCTTATCCGATGTGCTTGTTTTGACAATCTGGATATCCTGACACATTTCACTAGGATGGTGGGTTCGGGACTACCTGCATATGATGGACTACACTTTGCGGATTTTCCACCTAGAGACCATTTCCACGGAAAGATTGTCATCCCTCACACGCTCATGAAACAAGTCACGTCTCTGTATCAGACAATGAGCGAATACGCAGACACCTTTGCCATAGTGGATACGGCTACGCCCCACGTTAAGGTGCTGATAGAGAGCCCCTGTGATAACATAGGTCTGGTGACAGGATCTCTAGGTATTACGACGATATACGGATCTAGCGTCCGCGACATATACAACGGGCTGTTGAAACAGGAAAGACCTTACGATGTAGCCGAAGAAGGGCAACACGACGCCCTCATCCACATCGCTCAGTTCACGAAGGAGGTGTTTTTGAGACGATCGCCCTTGACTTTTGCCGTGTGTGGTGAAATGGACCTGAACACGTGGCGCAATTACTTCTACAGACGGGACTCTGCATTTCATTGTTGATGAAATTGGATGAGTTTGCATACAAATGTATACGCTCACGCAATGCAAGATATGGTTTATTGTCAGAGTAACATGGAGGTGATACAATGTCAAATAAATGTTACACTACGATGGAACAAAATGTTGTTGGAGTTGCATTACTTTTTTGTGAAATGTATAAGCTCACGCAATGCAAGATACTGTTTATTTTCAGAATAAGATGGAAGTGATACAATGTCAAATAAATGTGAAACGATGATGGAACAATGACTGTGTTTTATTCGTTTTGTGTTTGGTGATCTGTTATAACACAACTCAAATCACAATTTCATGTAAGGTTACACGGAAACACGCTGTCAGCGCATACAAATCCAATGCCTTTACTTTCACACATGCAGCAAAGCACATCTTCCATACTCCAAAACCGTAAAGTGTCGCTACAGTCGGAGATGATGTACCCGTATCGGTCGAATGTCACAAACAATATGTTCTCAGCTGTAACTACGTCAAATAGGTACCCGGGTACATCCCTGGTAACGTTATACAAAGCGACTCCAGCGACACGTGATACTTTTTCTAGTTCTCGTTGAACAGTACGTGGTGTCATTTCACAATCGGGAAACTCGCCGCATGGTACGTCGAACCATATGGGTAATCTTGTAAGGTCCACTGTTTCATCCATCGCCGTCGATACAGACACGTGTTGATGTTCCACGTTCTCCACTGTAATGTCACAACAGGGAAACGTCCCACACGGCACGCCAAACTTTACGGGCGATCTCTTGCGGTCCACCGTCTCATTCGTCGACGTCGATACAGAATTGAGTTTGTGTTCGACTTTCCGAGTTGCAGGTCTCGCCATTATCCGTGGATTGCTTACGGTGGCTAATATCTTGCAGACACAGGTCGTTGGGGAGCGAAAACTCTCATCCGATATTGCATCGCAGACATAGCTGCAACCTCGGAGAATGATGTGATACGCGACCGTGGAAAAGGATGAACGTACGGTTACAGAACAGACGTTGCCAGGTTCGCCAGACAATCCTGCGGTCACAGCCACGTCGCCATCCGTACCGTAGAGTAGCATGCAAGTCACTACACTGGATACACAGACGTCACCCCACCAGCAATCGTCTAGCTGTTCTATGAAAGGATACCATGTCTCGTTGAATAAAGTCCACGGTCTCAAATCTTTATTGTACTTGGGGTCGAGATGTTCGTCGTAATCGTGATTGTCAGAACCGTGGAAATGAAACCGTGTGTCTGTCTGTTCTTTCACTTCGGTTGAGTGCTGCACTCCTAACACCGTGTCTGTTTCGGGTGGTCGAGACGTAGGATAGCGATGCGACTCGGCCGCCACGTCGTTGTAGTCAGGTGTTGCATCGCCTTTGTAGGAGTCGCGACATGCAGCGCAACCATTTTTCGATTTCACGCACAACACCAAGTCATAGTGCGCACCGTTGTTATTGAGATATATACCCTTTTCCCATATCACATCTCGGGAAGTAAAGCGCAACCATCGGTTTTTATAGTACGTGTATACCGGTAACTGTAACATGTCTGACAATGCTTGTATCTCAACCTCGGTCGCCCAAACACCCAATCGATCCATACGCTTGGTGTTGATGTAGTCGGAGCTGGATATGCCCTCAGGTGCAATGTGGCCACGTTTTGAGTCTATTCTACTTTTCAAAAATGACACAATCGCTTCCCTAATTTTAGCGTGACTGTCCTCATTGTGGCAAAGGGCCTGACTGATAGCCCGGAAGAAACAGTTTCCATCTGGTTTTACTGTCTTGAGTTTACAAGGTGGACCCAAATCTACTATATCGGTTACGCGGCGCTTGGAATTATCCTCTACATAGGGCACCTTTACCCTCTTGCAAGCAAATTCTCGGTAAAGCTCGCATATGGGATTGAATTTGAAGGCAGGACCAACTGAGTTACCGACATGCTCGCAGTCTGAGTCTCGACCGCTGTGAGTTCCAGAGTTGAACGGGGAAGCCATTCGCCTAACTGTTGCGACTACCGAGTGATACACATGACAATACAGATGTCCGACGCTGTAAATACTGGTATTTCCTGAAATTCAATTCAATTCAATTTTATTTATATAGCGCCAAATCACAACAAACGTCACCTCAAGGCAAAATGCAACCTATGTGGTACAAGAAACATGAAAACGAGTTTACGCGAACCCACAGTTGTATTCCTAAAAAGACCTTGACACTAGGTAGTTCATGCCACCACTTCATAAATGTATTCGAATAACGCTCATACTGCCCAAGACCACATCCGATAGGATTTCTTTCGCTTGAGAGATTTGTAGTATGCCCTTAGTTTACTTCCGAGACCCAGTTCGCCAAACCAGCCCCCATGCAATACACGTGAACAACAAATGTGTCTTTTGTATCAGTCTTTAATCATCGCCATTAGTCTTTTCAACACAACAGTTACATGTAATCCTGGTACAAACTAAGGTATTCACATGATATTATATATAGTGAGTATCTCGATCGGATTGAACATATGACACAGTGTATCGGCCATTCGCAATGATGCGGTTGAAAATACACAATGGGTCCCAGTTGTGCTCTCCAGTGTCTAGAGTCTCTCGGGTATCATGGGCTCTGAACGGTTTTGTGACCAGACATGTGGTCATGATAGGTATCCGCTGCCTCTTTCAAAAGGGCATGTAGTTGATCGAGTAAATCTTCTATCTTAGCGCAGGTTTCCCTCCATCTGTACTCGAAGCAGGTGTGACGCTGGGTTAGAGAGATAGCTATCTTCTGCCGATCAAAGTCTTCCTCCGCGCGGCACAGTGGCTTCACGTTAACTGTGAACGACGATCGCTCCTCGTGACCGTCATCTATAGTTGTTTCCGCAGTAATCTTCCACCTGAGCTCTGGTTTGTAATCCTCGGACATGGCACAGATGCGCCCGCGCTCGTCGGTTGTGCGGTTCATCCTCTGTGAAGTTGTGCCTGCAGAGATAGTCATAAACGAGTAATCAGTCCGGTGTAGCTCTACATATATTGGCACTGCACGCACACCCGCATTATTAGGCAACGTAAATATTAGTATTACTTGCAATACTATCTAACATCTCAGCGTTCCTAGTCTCCGGTTCCTTTCTACAAAAAACACCTGAAATGGCAACTTCGCATACCTCTTACTTTGAGCAGGTTAAAGAATTTCTTCATCGTAACTTTTCCGGGTTTCGGTTGGACAACAGCTATCGAAAGCTGACTACGAACCTCGTGTTTCACACGTGGGTTGCTGTACGGAAGACAGGAATCCCAGACGGAACTATCCTGCTCGGTGGAGTTTACCTAGATTATATATCCAAACTCAAAGCTCAGGCTGCAGAGTTGGAGGTGCAGGGAATCCCTGTCATGATCGCGTACTCTCGCCTGAACCTACCCCGTACCGAGGAGACGAAGATGGTGTTCAACTTCAAAGATGAGAGTAACGTCGTCATGTTGTGCTTGGAGGACATACCAGACGCCATACCTCCTGCCAGCTACGAACACCTTTACACGGCGGATCTGAACCTGATGGATCATTTGCGTATAGCTGTGATTAATCATGCCCCGGGGGTAATACGAGAACTTCGGCGTAAAGCGTGCCATGAGGGTAAAGAACAGTATGCGACGTCACTGGACACCAACGAGGGGAACGCGATCATGTACGCCGACATGGATATTGTGTTCACGGCGAACAAGGTTCCTGTAGTGTATGCCAAGCACGGTATGTGTTCATGGCCTAAACTCTGCCATCTGTTCACACACTCCCACTGCGATCTAGACAGCCTGGATCTGCAACTGGCAAAAGTGATAGACGACCACACCGGCGTTTTCCGTAAGGGTTCGGAGGCTATTATCCGGTACGTGTTACACGGAAAGGCCTACGAAACAGCAGAGCTCATCGCCGAGGCCCGGGGAAAAAGATGCAAACCCTGCATCGCCACGGGAGAAAACTCGATGTTGCTCATAGCGTATTCCGCGATACCTCTTTTCCGGAAGACGGTGCTGGATGACAGTATAATTGTAGATCTGCACACGAACCCAGAGCGAAGCTTACAGATGACGAGTGACCCGTTCTACAGAGAGAATCACACCCTCGTATACCTTCAGCTGCGTCCGTACATGGACCATTCCAATGACAGGACCTGGGTCTCAAATTGATGGATGCGGTGGAAAAGTTGGTTGGCTCATGAGTCGCGAAACCCAAGTTATGTGCATACCAACCCTTATTCCTTAGAAAGGTACTTTTTCTGTCTTCTGTACACTTGACTCGTTTCTTTCAAGAAATAGAGCCTCAGCCGAAACCCCACCCATGTTAAAAAATATATAAAAATGAGCCCCGCGGTCAAAGTGCACCGACATTCGAACGAGTGTCCCAGACATAGAATCTGCAGACGGTAACGTTATAACACGAATAAACAAGATGAATCCCCATGGTCACCTAGTGCTCTTGGAGGGTACGCAACTGCGATCGAATGCTCCCTCGAAAAAGGAGGTCCTGTATGAGAGATTAGCAGAATTCGCCAAGACGGCCGATCCATTCACTGTGACTTTCAAGGTCATGATGTCTAACAGGTTTCTGTATAGACAGTCGATGACTGGTGGGGGAAGCAGTTGGTGTCTGGCTATGCTTCATTATGTGCACAAATACCCTCAGGACCACTGCGATTATGCTAAGGATCTTTACATCACTGCTAATACAATCGTAGACTTTCGGGATAAGTTACGCAAAGCTTCAGGTGATTTGCTTTATCCGAAGTCATATGCAAATGCTGACAACGTGGAATTAGCCGAGGACGAATACGAACTGTGGTTCACCTATGAAATGGACCACGATTTCACGGTGAGGACCAAGGTCGAGCCTACAGCTAAGTGTCCTAGCGAGACCGCCCGTGTCTTGAGAGAAGGTGTTGTGGATATAGAACCTGTGTGGAAGATGATGAAAGAGATAACAAGCTACATCTGCCTAGGCGCCCTGGAGGCTGCTCAAAAGGCCGCTGAGAGGGCCGATACAGCAGAGAGGCCCGACGCCGCTGAGATCTCAGACAATGGTGAGAGCACTGACACAGCTGAGAGGGCCGAAACGGCTGTGAGCGCCGACACAGCTGAGAGGGGCGACAACAGTGAGAGGACCGATAACTCAGAGAACGAGGACACCTCGGAGAGCGCAGACACCTCAGAGAGCGAAGAAACTGCAGAGAACGAGGATACCTCCGAGAACGACGACACCTCCCAGAGCGAAGACACCAGCGTATTGCACCTGAGAACACGAAAAGTCCTCAGAATGCCCACAAAATCAACACGTCACACGACACTTTAACCCTGATTTCTCCAAGTGTAAAAACAATATGAGTCATACATAATGTCTGCACTCTATTATTGTTGTCAATAAAACCCGTGATAAAAATGTCTTTCTTTGTGCATGTGTGGTGTTTTTTCCAAAAATACAATAAACTGTACAATCATTGGATGCAACGTTCGTTAATTTGTACAGAATACTTTCAGAGAAAGTGAAGAGTGTTGCAAATCGGGACAATAACCAACAGCTTAACAAGAAATGACCATTCCCTTTTGACAGCACCATCTCTGGGTTCAAGTGTATGTGAGTTAGGACGAGCTGGTGCTTCCACAGGCACAAAAAGTACGGTGCTCGCCACGAAGCCGTGTCGATGACTTTGTACATGCTTTATTCTGATGCTTGTAATGTCTTAACCGCATGTGTATGTACATGTGTATGGTTGTGAGGAAGAGGAGCTTCATTTAGTGACTTTGAGTTTCAAGCAGCTACTATTTCAGGGAATAAAGCATCTGTGATCCAAGACTTATTACGAAGGGCAGGCTTTCAAAGGCATGACCGAAAATGATTGGTAAGGGATAGGGAAAAGCCCAAGGGGAGGAGGTTGGATGAAGAAAGCCTATGTACTTCATGAAACACAACCAGATACTTAGAGGTTGTTCATATTTCTTGTTTTGTTGTTTCTCTGCAGCTGCGAGGGATTACTCTGAACTGGAGAAAACAACATCGGTCTGTGCTTTGCACTGACAACAGCTCTGCTTGCTTGTTTTTTCCCCTTGTAATCAAGCGATGCATTTGCAGAAGTAGACCTTTCCAAATGAAATTATGAGACTGAGATTCTTTGCTTCTGAAATTTATTACAGGGTTCAAATAAAGGCTTACACTGCCACAATTACCACTGTATTTGTATTGTGTTGTGCTCAACATATCAGCTACATGGGCCACTTTCTGTAAGACGTTACAAACATTCGTGGTTATAATCATAAGAATACATACATACATACATACATACATACACGCACCCAAACAAGGTATCAAGAAAGTATCCCTGCGTATATTCGTACACTTTCAGATAGTTTATTTGAAAGCAGGCGGCATGTGGTTACATTTGTGGTTATAATTGTAAGAATACATATGGTTACATTTGTGGTTATACTCGTAAGAATACATACGGTCACACAAGCAAACAAGGTTAAGAATGCATATTCTTCATAATCACCAGTGCTGTACAACAATACGCATAGATTCTTTGATGCATGCAAACTATTCCATGCGTTGAAAGAGATTACGCTTACAGGCTGTCCTTCTGCTGCCTCTGCGGTCGAGGAGAGCGAATAGGAAGCAGAGAGCCTCTATGGTCATACTGCTCGATTGACTGTGGGGACCAACTTTTCCTTGTCCGTTTCATGTGCCAAAATGCCCCCATCGCAATCGCGAGCACGGTGGCTAGCATCAGCCCCAGCCCCAACAATATTCTCATGCAAGAGCCCCCGGTGATGCAGCCGAGCCCGTCCGAAGGCCTTATCGCCGACTCAGGACGATTTTCGATGCTCCCGACGGACCCGTTCGAGGGGTTGGGCAAATAGCGGTACATCAGTCTGTTGTCAAAGTAAGCGCTTCGATCTTCTTTGCTCCGAAAGCAAAAAGCTTTGCAAGACTCTGCTCCCGTGACTCGACACGACGTGATGGTTTCCGCTGCCCAGGGGCCATGTAGGGCCGATTGTCCGCAGTCGGCTCGGTGAACTCCTTCGGTGGCGACATAACTTTCTCTAACCACGTACTCAGAGGTGAAGTTTCCACCAATGGTGCTAGCGAAACACCCGACGGCGAAATTGTCCGCATTGACAGTTATCGTGCTCGGGGGAGACTCGGAGAACTCCTCTTTGGTTCCATGTTTTTCAACAGTCCACGTGACTTTGGTTGGCTTAGGACCCCGCCGAGTCGAGTCCGCGAAACAGGTAAAAGTGGAATTGGCTCGCTCTAGGATTACGCGTGGGTTGTCTGCAATGGTGACATTTATGTCGTATTCAGAACTGTCGATTGAGGTCGAAATGAACAGTCTGTATGGACCTATGTCGCTTTCGGTGAAATTGTAAATGACGAGGTCGGTGTTCCAAGGGGCTCCTGGGGAATCGAATTTCTTGCCATCTTGGTACTCCGGGTTCAGGAAATCTGGACGAGGAGCCGTCAAGTAAAAATAATAGACTTTTTTCCAGTTTGAATACCAGTGGATGACCGGGTCTCGGCCTCCCGGATAAGGTAATCCGGGCACCACGCAGGTGGAAAAGGGTTTGCAGAACACATCGTTCGCGGCTCCGGGAACGAGAAGCAGTAAACTCACAAAGAAAAACATTATGCTTCGCATCCAGTTCTAAATGCAGGCACTTATTTTGGTCTATCGCAAAGCCGACCGAGATTCCTTCCCGACCGGCGTATATATCCCATCCTAAGTGTACCGACCGGGGTAAGGCCGCTCCGACCGAGGGCTGTTTTCTGAGGAAGGGCTGTTTTCCGACCGAGGGCTGTTTTCCGACCGAGGCGTGGTATCCGCGGAGGGAAATGATGATGTACGGGGGGCATACCATTAGGGACATGCGCAACAGGGGAGTGCGTTTTTAAAACGCCCCCCTGTGGCTGAATTTTTTTTTACAATATCAACAAACTGTCCGTGTTTCAGGCGCTCGATCCCTTAACCCTTGTGCAGCCCTGGGCCTGGACCAAAAGAAAAAAAAAAGAAAACGCTCGGGGAGCGGGGTCACGCGGACCCCCAGCTCGTGGTGCAGCTGGATCTTGCGCGGAGGCTCGGTGAGGGGGGGTTGAGGGAGAGAGGTGTGTGCGTGTGAGGGGGTCACGCGGACCCCGGTAGCGCGGAACCAGATCTCGTCACGAAACGGAACAAAGGGCTGCGGAGGCAGCTTGGGGTGGGGGAGGTGGGGGTCAGGCGGACCCCCGGTTAAAGCGGGTCCCGTCGCAGCATCAGACAAAGACACCTAAACGGCTGTAACCCTCCATCGATTGCGACGGCGGCCGCGCGGTTGCGGCGGATCGAAAATCCACGCATAGTGTCGGAAGACGTCTCTCGCTGTTTCTGGGGTGGCGTTTGAAGCGCGCCGGGTTTTCTCGACTCTGCAAACGGAACACGCGCACGTCCCGTCGAACGGAGCCACGGCTTGAACCGGTGCGTTTCTTTTGTGTTTGTCCCAGTAGCGACTGGCGGGTGATCCCTGAAGCACACGGGGACGCTCGTTCGGTTTCCGCGACGATCGCTCCTCCCCCGGTTCGCGCTCTCCAATCGGTCCGATTCGGTCCGATTCAGAGACCGGGATCCCCTCGTCGCCGTTCTCGCCGTCGTTGCTGCTGTCACGACCGTACGTGTCCATTCCCAGTGACGTGAGCTTTGGAGAAGGAGCTCGTGAATGTCCCGAGTCGTCGACGCAGACGCGCTCGGCCTACGAGTAGTTGGTGTGTCAATAGGTAGCTTTTCTCGACCATCTTCGGAGGTGGAGAGGGAGAGAGAGAAAGGAAGAGGGGTCAAGCAGACACAGGTGGGCCCCGGCGCTCGTCGTCGTCGGAGGGGTCTCGTCGCGAAACCGGACAGCGGGCCGCGGCGCAGTTGGGGCAGTACGTGAGCGCGCACCTCGAGCACACATGCACGTGGCAGGCGAAGCAAACGATCTTGGTCTTGACGTCCTTGCTCCTGGGACAGACGCGGCACCTCTGCCTCTTGACCGGGGTTTCCCGCGGTTCGTCGCGGCGGGAATCAGGAGTGGAGACGGCTTCTCCTTCTCCTTCTCCTTCTCCTTCTCGCCTTCCTCCTCGCGTTCCTCGTCGTCCCCTGGCCTCGAGCGTCGGGAGAACGAGCGCTTTGCCCAGACGCTCAAGGAACAGCCTTCGTTTGTTGAGTTTGCCCGACATCCAGTCCGGGTGGATCTCCCTCCAGAGGACGAACGCGTTGTAGGCCGCCACGTCCACCATGTTGTGGAAAAGGGCCACGGGCCACCTAGAAGTCTTTCTCCTGCAGCTGTAGGTCCCCACAACCTTGTCTAGGTTGTCGACGCCTCCCTTGGTGCGATTGTAATGCAGCACCATTGAGGGTTTCGCAGAGCCGCCCCCGCCGCCGTCGGGGTTGCTGCTCGGCTCCAGCGGCGACCCGGAGGGCCCGACGTAGCGCGGAGAGGTGGTGAGGAGTAGCACGTTCTTGTTCTTTTTCGCCACATAGGACAGGACGACCGCGTTGGGTGACCAGCCGTCCGGGCCGCCGCGGAGCACCGCGGCCTGGGTGGAGCCGACGGCCCTGCCCTTGACGCAGCGCAGCTCTCTGGGGATCTCAGGCCTGTTGGCTCGGAGGGTGCCCAGCAATGTGTGGCCTCTTTCGCGAAAAAGCCTCGTCGCGAGCTCGCGCGACGTGAAGAAGTTGTCGCAGGTGACGTTGCGTCCAGGCGCCAGTCCCTCGGTGAGGTCCATGACCACTCGGGCGGCCAGGTTCTTTTCGGGAGGACCGAGCTTGTCGGGCTTGCCGGCGTACACCTGCATTTTCCACGCGTAGCTGGACTGGGCGTCGCACGCGACCCATATCTTGATCCCGTACCTGGCCGGTTTGCTGGGCATGTACTGCCTGAACGGACACCTTCCTGTGGGTGATACGACAAGAAACCAAGAGAGAGTTCAGAAGCTGTCCCAGTTTCACAAACACGCAGGCAGAAATCCACACAAAAGTACACAAAAAATATACATTGAGGAATTGAGGAAAGCCTAATATCCGTCCCATACATGCCAATATCATCACAATCACCACAGAGAGACAGTCGGACACACATGCACCAAGCGAGTGAAAGAGTTCAGAACGTATCTCAGTTTCACAAGCACACAGGGAGAAAAACCAAATAAAAGCCCCCCCCCCAAAAAAAATACAAAAAGTACAAAAAAAAATACAGTGAGGAAAACCGACTATCCATCCCATACGTCCCATCATCATCATCATCATCATCATCATCACACAAACCTCTAAACGGCACCAGTCTCTCATCCACGGTGACCTCGGGTCCCGGTCGGTACATGAGAGGCAAGCGCCCGCACCACTCATCCCACACCGCTCTGACCGGGGCCAGCTTGTCGTATTGACCGCGGTCGTTGCGACGCCTGGCCTCTCTGGTCTCTCGGTCGTCGAACCGCAGGGCGCTCGAGTAAGCCCGGAAGGTCTTGAGCGGCATCGTGGCTCTGAACACAGACCTGCCGCTCTCTGCGTCCCACAGGCTCTCGCAGGCCTCGCCTCGCGACCTGTACACGCCGGCGAGTATCAGCAGCCCCACATAGGCTCGGAACTCGGCGCGGCCCATGGGCTTCCAACCGTCGATGGCGGTGCGGCGCCTGGACGCTTCCAGGTTGGTCATCGCGACCACGGCGTCCTCTATCTCGGGCGGAAAGTACGCCATGAACGAGGACGCCTCATCTCGGACCGCGGCTAGAGCCTCTTCGGTGGGGCCTCCTCGCTGCTCTAGGTCGCGGGGTTTGGGATAAATCGACTGCGACGATTGCTCGTCCTCTTCTTCTTCTTCTTCTTCTTCTTCTCCATCGTAGTCGTCGGTGTCGTCTTCGTCGCTACCATCTTCGTGATAATCGTCATCGCCGCCACCTTTGTGGCAATCGCCTACAGCTTCGTCGTAATCTACGTCGTCGTCTTCACTGTAATTATCATCGCGACCATCATCACCGCCATCCTCAGTGCCCCCCATAGCATCCTCGTCGCGAAGCTCGGCCTCAGAGTGCTCGTTGTCATCTTGCGACTCTTTTTCCGAGTCATCTTCCGAGTCATCTTCCGAGTCATCTTCCGAGTCGTCACCCTGGTAATGTTGCGATGAGATTTCAAAGCCGGATGCTTGCGCCTCGGCCCAAACAAAGGCAATTTTCTTGTCATGTTCAAACTCGTCAGTTAGATGGACACTGACTTCTTCTAATTCTTCTTCTTCTTCTTCTTCTTCTTCTTCTGTCTTTCTGGAGAAGGTTTCGTGTTCGGACCTGTCTATTATGTGACCACCGCCGACCGTGTTGTCTTCTGCGTCTTTGCTGGCTAGGCCTTGATAATGAAATGTAGCGGGTCGTAATAGAGTAGCAGGAGCAGCAGCAGCAGCAGCAGTGCACGATGTGCCTAAGTTTCTTCCGCTGAAGGAGCCGCGGTTTCCCCAAGAGGTTTGCGACGCTGACGCAGATGTTGATGCCGTTGATGCTGCTACGCCTCGATCCCTCCTCGCCACCCACGGCCTGGTGCGGGACATGTCCTTGTCAGTGGTGTGCACTCTTTCTGTCTTTCTGGCTGGCAATTTGTCCGCAACCCCGACACGCTTAGTAACTCGTATTTCGCTACCTTTACCGATGTTGTGGTGGGGTATTTCGCTACCCCGCGTTGCTCGCAACGGGGTATTTCGTTACCCCTGTCTCATCACCTCGGGGGTATTTGCCGACCCCTTAGTAGCCACAATGGGGGGGGGGGGGGTATTTCGTTACCGCTGTCTCATCACCTCGGGGGTATTTGCCGACCCCTTAGTAGCCACAATGGGGGGTGTTTCGCCACCCCAACGCACATTCGTAAGTTACGATGGCAAACACTGGGGTCTGGAGGGACCCCGAACCGCCGGGGCAAACAACTCTCAACTTCACATCATCGTCATCATCATCATCTTCTTCTCCTTCTCGGTTGTGTTCGCGTAAACCGACCTAAGCGAGGACCTCGGACTCTGCCTGCATCAGCATCCTCCTTTCTCCTTCTCCTCGGTTCTCCTGCGCCTCGCTGTCGGACGCTTAGCTTTGCAGAGGGCAGTATTCGCGTAAACCGGCTTCCATGAGGACCTCGGACTCCCCCTGCATCCTTATCCTCCTACCTCCTGCTGCTCTGTTCTCCTGCTCCTCGAAGGCGAGCTCTTAGCCGGATGGGCCCCGGGTTACACGTTACTCCCTGTCCTCTTTCCTCCTTCTGGTCCGTTGTCTTGCGCCTCGCAGGTGAGCGCTTTGCCGGATGGGCCCTGAGTTACGTGTAAACCGGCCTAAGTGGGGACCTCGGGCGCTCTGTGTTCCGTGGGTACTGTGTGACCCCTTAGTAATCACGATGGGGTATTTCGCAACCCCAATGTACATTCGTAAGTTACGATGGCAAACACTGGGGTCTGGAGGGACCCCGAACCGCCGGAGGAAACAACTCTCAACTTCACATCATCATCATCATCATCATCATCATCATCATCATCGTCGTCTCTTTCTTGGCAGTGTTCGCGTAAACGTCCCTAAGTGAGGACCTCGGACTCTCCCTGCCTCCAAGTCCTCCTTCCTCCTTCTGTTCCGTTCTCCTGCTCCTCACAGGGGAGCGTTTAGCCGGATGGGCCTCGGGTTACGCGTAAACCGGCCTTCGAGAGGAGCAGGGATGTTTTCTACTCCACGATTACTATGGGGTCAAAGCGTACCCACGATGGGGTATTTCGCAACCCCAATACACATTCGTGAGTTACGATGGCAAACACTGGGGTCTGGAGAGACCCCGAACCGCCATTCGTAAGTTACGATGGCAAACACTGGGGTCCGGAGGGACCCCGAACCGCCGGAGGAAACAACTCTCAACTTCACATCATCATCATCATCATCATCATCGTCATCATCGTCGTCTCCTTCTCAGCAGTGTTCGCGTAAACCGGCCTAAGTGAGGACCTCGGACTCTCTTTGCCTCCTAGTCCTGCGACCTCCTTCTGTTCCGTTCTCCTGCTCCTCACAGGCGAGCGCTTACCGTGATGGGCCTCGGGTTACGCGTAAACCGGCCTTCGAGAGGAGCAGGGATGTTCTCTACTCCACGATTACTATGGGGTCAAAGCGTACCCACGATGGGGTATTTCACAACCCCAATACACATTCGTGAGTTACAATGGCAAACACTGGGGTCTGGAGGGACCCCGAACCGCCATTCGTAAGTTACGATGGCAAACACTGGGGTCCGGAGGGACCCCGAACCGCCGGAGGAAACAACTCTCAACTTTAGATCGTCATCATCATCATCATCATCATCATCGTCGTCTCCTTCTCGGCAGTGTTCGCGTAAACCGGCCTAAGTGAGGACCTCGGACTCTCTTTGCCTCCTAGTCCTGCGACCTCCTTCTGCTCCATTCTCCTGCTCCTCGCAGGTGAGCGCTTTGCCGGATGGGCCTTGGGTTACGCGTAAATGGGCCTGAGTGAGGACCTCGGGCTCTCCGTTGCTCCTCGTCCTCCTTGCTCCTTCTCCTTCGTTCTCAAGCGCCTCGCTAGTGAAAGAGAAGCTGTTTGGCCTTCCTATTACGCGAACACCGCCCTCCAGTTGGACCTCGGGCTCTCCGTTGCTCCTCGTCCTCCTTGCTCCCTCTACATCGTTCTCAAGCGCCTCGCTAGTGAAAGAGAAGCTGTTTGGCCTTCCTATTACGCGAACACCCCCTATGGTGAGGACCTCGGGCTCTCCGTTGCTCCTCGTACTCCTTACTCCCTCCACATCTTTCTCAAGCGCCTCGCTAGTGAAAGAGCAGCTCTGTGGCCTGCCTACTACGCGAACACCGCCCTCCGTTTGGACTTCAGACACTCCTTGCCTCCTCCTCATCCTTGCTCCCTCTACATCTTTCTCAAGCGCCTCGCTAGTGAAAGAGCAGCTCTGTGGCCTGCCTACTACGCGAACACCACCCTCCGTTTGGACTTCAGACACTCCTTGCTTCCTCCTCATCCTTGCTCCCTCTACATCGTTCTCAAGTGCCTCGGTAGCGTACGCTTAGGTCTGCGGAGGGCGGGTTACGCGAACACAGCCTTTCGTTTGGACCTCGGACCCTCGCTCTCACGGGCCTAGCTGGCGAGCCCTTAGCTTTGGGGAGGGTGGGTTTCGCGAACACCACCGTCTTTGAGGAACCCAGAACCTCCTACACACACACACACACACACACACACACACACACACACACACACGAGGCAGTGAGGAGGAGAAGGAGGTTGTTGCTACGCCCGCGTCGCGAAACCAGGGCTCATTGTGTGCGCGCCCGGAGCAGCTACGGGGAAACACGTGGGACAACCGACCAGTTTGGGGTCATGGTTTATTCAACGCGTATTTTCAGTGTGGTCTAACTTGGTAATCTGATCTGAAAGACTTTCCCTGAATGTGCCTTAATTTCACCTCTTTTTCCTTTCTCCTTTTCTTAGCTTACTGAAAATGTTGGCGACCAAAGGCCGGATTCAGGGACGTGTGCTGCTTGTGCTACTCGCGTTACGTGGGCAAACTGCTCGCTGTCATCATCGATACAAAGGTAAAGTGCAATCCCAGGGTTGTGTGCTGCTTGTGGTACTCGATTTATGTAGACAAACTGCTTGCTGTCAACATCGATACAAAGATAACAAAAGAATAGCCTAGTGTAACGTAGTGTTTCATGTTTTGTTTTGTTTTTTTCTAGAATGATTCAAATGTAACCATCGTTTCTCCAACCCCGCAGGCTCTGCGACCCGTGAAGAACTGAGACTCCTTCTGGTCGGTAAAACAGGCTCGAGAAAGAGTGCGTCCGGAAACACCATCCTGGGGGATGCGTACGCTTTCAAAGAGGACGTTTCGCCCGAGTCTGTCACCGACGGCTGTCTCAGAAAAGAGGCAGAGGGCGAAGACATAAGAACAATCGCTGCGATCGACACTCCGGGGCTGTCTTCTGGATGAAATAGATGAAATGATGGTGGATTTCAATGGAGGAAACCACTACACCAACGAGATGTATAAGGCGGCCCAGAAGAAACTCGAAAGAGAAAGGCTGAAGAGGAGAAAGGAGGAAGAGCAAAGAAAAAGGGAAGAAGAGGAGAGGATCGAATTGAAGGAGCGGTGTAAATTCTTCGGCCTCGCTTCCCTGGGATTATTTGGCGCAGGAGCGTACTTTACATCTTATGTTCTCATGGGGCTCGGTGGAGCCCTTGGATATTCTCAGTAAAATTGTACACTGGCAATGTTCGCTTAGCTAAACCCACCCCGTTTCTCCTTGTTACACTACGAAGGCTGACTTTCATTTCACTTGTTTTCTCGGATTTCTAGTTCTAATGCAGTCTATGTACTTACTTACTTACTTACTTACTTACTTACTTACTTACTTACTCGCTGAATGTTTGCCTATGCTGTAGCTGTTCTATGAAGTGGCTATAAACAACGACAAAAAAAATAAGCCCCCCTTTCTAATATTTTCAAAAGAAGGCGATTGTCTCGTTCGTTCGGAAACCTTTTTTTTGTCAAAACCGTCTCCCTCGCTCAATACCGAGGGAGATAAAAAGAAAGAGATGGACTCTGCACCCCTGCGTCGCGACGAGGAGGACCGTTCCTCGGACAGCTCAACTGACAGTTCCTCGGAAGAGGGGGAGATACTGTCCGACGCGGAGTGTGATGCAGCGGCGGGCGAGCGGCAAGACGCCGAGCTTGACGGTTGGGCGTCTTCTTTACTCGTCGATACCGTGAAAACTGCGGTGTATCACCTACTCGACATAGTGATCAACGAGTACCGCACCGACGCGTGCAACGGGTGCAAGATCAATCACCCCAGCCAGAGACAACACGAGTGTCTGCGAGTCTTGGAGGATGACTTTTACGCCGAACATTATTACAGCATCAGGAAAAGACTCCTCACGCCTCGTTTCATTCCTTCCATTCAACGTCTCCTGATCGCCCGCAACATTGAAGCGGACGACGTCAAGGTCGGCACCGTGGCGGAGACGCTGTTGCATGAGCTGAAATCGGCGAGGAAAATCTTCGACGCCATCACCGAGGCCTACGACAAACTGGTGGGAGAGGATGTGGTGAAAATCGGCCAGCTGCGACTGGTCACAGAGTGTTACAAAGGAGATTACTGAGATTCGTTTGTAACGAAAGGCTGATTCTTTCAATGCACGCATCCTACGGTGATATTTTTATCATGTATTCACAGCCACCGGAGGCGCTGTACAGCACCGAGCGCCTGAAACACGGACAGTTTGTTGATATTGTAATCAAAAATAAAGCCCCGGGGGGGAGGGGGGGGCGTTTTAAAAACGCACCCCCCCCATTGCGCATGTCCCTAAAATGGTATGCCTTGGATAGGTCGTCATTTCCCTCTGTGGCTGCCACTCCCATTTCAATTTTTCTCCTAGTTTCGGGCAGGCTCTATGACGTTCGTCCACAGGAGGCGCTGTACAGCACCGAGCGCCTGAAACACGGACAGTTTGTTGATATTTTTTTAATGTAAACCTTCTTTTTTTTTCATGTAAACCTGTTCTTGACATATCTACTGAGATTCGTTTGTCTTGAAAGGCTGATTCAACCCCGTTGTTGACTTTTATTTTGCCTTCCAGATTGCCTCAGTTGTATCGTGAGTGTAATTTCAAATAAAATAAAATAAAACTCAGAAGCGTCTGTGTGTTGTATTCTTCTTCTTCTTCTTCTCATTATTATTATTATTATTATTATTATTATTATTATTATTATTATTATTGTGATTATTATTATTATTTTCATTATTATTATTATTATTATTATTATTATTATTATTATTGTGATTATGCTTCATTTTCATGTACTGGGGTATCAATGACCCCCATGGTGCCGCAGCATCTTCTGTGCGTGGTCCCCAAGTGCTACGTTTTCTTTCCCGATCCCCTGACGAACCCATTAGAATCGCTCTGGGGCACTCTTCGACCCCAAATGATCGTTCTGTTTTTTTTTTTACATTTTCATACACCGGTCTCTACTGAGGGTGGGGTACTCTGGGACCCCCGGGGTCTGGGGCTGCCCCGAAGGGGAGCACGAGGGTTAACATTTTCATTCACCGGTCTCTACTGAGGGTGGGGTACTCTGGGACCCCCGGGGTCTGGGGCTGCCCCGAAGGGGAGCATGAGGGTTAAATACACTGGGAAGTAACGAGGGGAATGAGACACAGAAGGAGGGCACACCTGGGAGAAATCAGAACTGACGAGACAAGGAAGTAAAGCAAAACACATTCACATAAGGCACAGACCTTCAAAGTAAAACCGGAAGTATAACACAGAGATGCGAACTTGACTAGGGGAGAGAGAGCAACTAAGAAACACAGAGAACAACAACAAAGAGACACAGAGGGCAGCTACCAAATACTCAGAAAACTAAAAAGAAACTCAGAGACACAAGAAACTCAAAACACTGGGTCACCAACCCAGGACCGTGACAGAAAATGCGGACTTCAAACTATATACCAGTTTTTGAACTGTGTTGATGGGCCACGTTAAAAACCAGAGTTATGATAAAAAATACACGCAATGTTTTTTTCTGAACAAAACAGTGTTGTTTACAGCGGGAAGAATGGTAAAAACGGCATTTTCTACGGACAGCGCTAGCAAACACTATCCGCTTGCAAGTGAAAAAAGAAACACCCCTTCCCTATTGTTGTTAGAGTTTACCATGTCAGCCAATCAAAAAACTGATATGGCAACATGTGGCACTTGGTTGTTTAGGGAGAAGGGGAAGTTTTAGTGGTGACACCCGCGACGGAAAGCGGGCGAGCGAAAGAAAGAGAAAAACCGAGTTTTCATATGTGAGACATTAGTGAAGTTTAGTGTGTTTGGAGGCTATAGCTAGTGTGTTGTGTAGTTATTGTTTTGTATTGTGTGTCAGTTATGCTGCTGAATACCACATTTGCTCCAAAAAAGCAACCAAAGGCAGATTCCAGTGTAAATGCTGGAAAACAGGACTAATGCACCTCCTGCTGTCAGACCTGCAGGGTTTAGGCCTGTGGTGTTCTCTTCTGTCGTATACTGAACACAAATTATTTTTTTGGACTGGCACAAATAATTTATGCGGCATCTTATTTGATGCAGAAAACCTCATTGTTCTGTAAATAGATTTAAATGGTTATATTAAAAAAAAACGCCAGAGGCCTTGGCTGGATTTTTAAGTGAATAGTACCATATAACTTTGTTATACAAAACATGTGCAGAATTTTTAGATATATGTACTAATTATGAAAATGATTCATTAAACATGCTTTGGTTTTACAATGGTTTTACAGTAAAAAAAATATTTAAAAAAATTCTACTCGGATTTTGAATTTTTTGTCTGAATTTAGATCAATTGTGCTAATATAGTATGCCAAAATGAAAAAAGTAACTCAAATTTCAGATATTTGAGGTTGTGCTGAAAAAAAATAATACCAAACAAGGCAAGATAAACCATTTTGAAAGGTGAAATATAGAGGTAAAATCAAAAGTAGTCAAAAACAGCCAATTATACCCTGGACCCCAGAGGGTTAAGAGTAAAATATTGTACCACACTTGATGGTGTTAGTAGTTCAACTTGACCGGGTTTAAATTTCTTTTTTGCTATGGATTTATTTTTTGATATTCTAAAAATCTTTTCTTGTTTATCCCATATTGTGTAACTAGTCTGTCAAATAGAATAAATTCTGTTCCTTCTAATACATGTTTTAAGTATTTGATTCCTTTACCACTCCAATCTGGAAAGTTTATCATATTATTGTTTTATAATATATCAAGGTTGTTCCCGATAGGTGTACGTTTGCATTGGATTAATGAAGACTCAGTCAATTTTAGAAACTCCCACCATGCTGTCAGAGAAGAGCTGACGTTGACTCTTTTGAAGCATTCATGTCGTTGAATGTATGAGCTGATAAATGGTAGGTCTGAAATCTCTAGATTATTGCAAAGTGCTTGTTCTACATCTAGCCAAGGTTCATCTAAGAAGGTATGTTTTAGCCATCCTGAGATAAATTGAAGCCTGTTGGCTAAGAAGTAGTGCTGAAAGTTAGGTAGTTCTAATCCTCCTTTATCCTTGTTTTTTTGTAGTGTTTTTAAGCTTATATGTGGGGGTTTACCTTTCCAAAGAAATTTGGACATATATTAATCTAGAAATCTGAACCAATCTTGTGGTGGTTTAGTTGGGATCAATGAGAATAAATAATTTATTTTTGGTAAGACCATTATCTTTATAGCGGCAACCCTCCCCATGAGTGATATGGGTAGACATTTCCGTCTAGCCAGATCGCCTTCTACTTTCTTTAAAAGTGGGATATGGTTTAATTTAGTTAGATCTGCAAGCTTGGGAGAAACATTAATACCTAAATATTTTATATTTCCCGATTGCAGTGGTGTAGAAGAAGAATTATGGAAGGAGCAGTTAATCGGAAGGACTGTAGATTTTGAACAGTTAATTGAGTAATTTGATAGTCTTGCAAAAGAGTTTATCAATTCTATCACCCCAGAGATATTGGTTTGTGAGTTTTGGAGAAAGAGTAACACACCATCCACATAAAGGCTGATTTTATTTTCCACGTTCTTGCATTTTATGCCCTTAATTACTGAATTCTGTCTAATTGCTGCTGTTAGTGGTTCAATAAAAATTGCAAACAGTGAAGGGGAGAGTGGGCATCCCTGCCTGGTGCCCCTCAGGAGACAGAAGCTGGAGGATGTTTGGTCATTTGTTTTGACAAAAGCTGTTGGGGAATTGTATATTTTTAACCATTTAATGAAAGAGTTACCAAAACCAAATTTGTGTAAAGCTGCAAATAGAAATTTCCTGTTAACTCTGTCAAACGCTTTTTCTGCCTTTAAAGAAAATATTGTAGTTTTGATGTTTTTACTGTATGAGTAGTCTATCAAATTTAGTAATTAACGTGTATTTGTTGATGAGTGCCTACCTTTTATGAAACCAATTTGGTCAGGATGAATTAAGAGGGGGGTTATTTTCTCTAGTCTCTTTGAGAGAGCTTTGCACATTATTTTAAGGTCTACATTTATAAGGGATATTAGACGATAGCTTGAGGGATATACAGGGTCTTTGCCTGGTTTTAGCAGGAGACTAATGTTTGCAGAATTCATATTTGATGGAAGTCTGCCCTTTTCTTTGATTTCCAACAACGTTCTGTAAAAAATTGGTGCTAGAATTGTACAGAAGTCTTTGTAGAATTCTGCAGGAAAGCCGTCTGGACCTGGATTTTTGTTAGTGGAGATGCTATCAGGGCTTCCTGGAGTTCACCTGGCGTCAGTGGTGAATCCAGTGCCATTGCTTGAGTGTCTAATAATTTTTCAAGAGTTATGTTATCATGTTTGGTTTTGATAACCATCACATCCAATAGAAAAAAAAGCACAAAAACACCCATAGCTACGACCCTCGATCTGAAATAGACACCTGCACCGGGAGGCAAAAAGGCGCACAAAAGTTGCAGGCAGATGAAGAAAAAACGCGACATAATAATACTTTTACGTTTTGAAATCTACAAAGGTTTGCACTTTGAGAATCAACTTGTGAGAACTGTGAGTAATGTTAATGTTTGTATGAAAAAAAGTCTATAAAGTGCGTGGCGAGGTGCTAGTAATTCTGAGAATATCCTGTTGCAATAAATAAGGGTCCACTGTAAATATTTTCTCTATGATTATTGTTTTTAACCTGTTAACATTTAATATTGTCTGGACAGAATCAACTGATTCTGCAGCAGAGCATCCCCTGTTGCTTTTCCTGGCTCCCCAGTCCCTGGTCCCTCCGCTCCTGCTGCTGCACCCACAGGTACAGGTACAAGCACTGATAGCTTTTTACTCTGTTGGATTCCCTTGTGATTACCTTTACTAAATCTATTAACATCCTTCTCATTACTTTGTGTTGTTTTGTGCTGTGTTTTACAGGCCCACAGAGGAGGACAGCTCCGAGGCGGATGAGTCCCAGGACGGTCCATCGGCGGTGGAGCTGGCCATCCTGGAGTCCCTGAAGAGGCCAGTCTCCAATGGAGCATTTCCTCTTCAGCCTTGTTCCTGCTCTGGAGAGCATGCTGCCTCAGACGTGAGTATTAGTGAAATTTCAAATTTATAAATTAGTTTTTGAAAACAGCACAGCTGTGTTAAATTTGGAAACATTGGACCCCAGCAATCAGTAGTATTCTGATGAGGCAGCAGGCTCTCCAGGGCAGAAACAATGTTCTTATTTTTCTCCTCCTTCTCCCTGAGGCTCTTCCACTTTAAGCTGGGTCCTTTTTATTCCTGTCTCTCTAAATACTTATATTTTATATATTTATGTTTAATGTTTTTCTGTTTGAGAATTTTAATATTATTTGAAATAATTTTTTGTCTCAGTTCTACTACACAGCAAATATTGGCACACAACTTGACACATGTAGAATTAATTTCATATTATACTAATGAAAAAATATACTACTATATAGGAACATAGTGAAGACCAATTATTTAAGAGAATAAAGAGAGGTTAGTTTATTTTGGAGTAGAGCTCCATTTATTATGAAAATTTTAAAAAGGCAGAAATGCTCTTTAAAGATTGTGGGTGGCTCAGAGCCATTTTGGGCCAGTCACTGGGACTTCAAATGGGCTGTTCTTTTGGCTGCCAAGACGCTGCTCCCTCCACCGAGAAGTGCGCCATGAACTTCTCCCTCACCAGGACAGCCTCTCTGGAGGAGTTGTTGGCTGCTACACAACCCAGACCTGTTTTGAAAAATTTACCTGTGATAAGACATAGCATATCAAGATAGAGTTGTTATTATCATATAACTAAAGATCATCTGAACTCTTCATAATTTTATCTAGCTGTCAGTTTTAAAAGGCTGGTGACCCCTGTTATATTAAACACTTTTACTAACCGCAGGCAGATGGACAGGCGCTCTGCAGGTTGGATTGAGCGCCTGCAGTTGGTGTCTAGGCGGGTGATGCTTGGACCAATGCGGGACAGCAGGTCCTCAAACTGGGTGAGGGAAAGACGATGGTACCGCTGAAAGCGGCCATCATCCAGGCGCAGCTCCAGGAGCAAGTGGAGAAAATCACCAAACTGCTCACGCTTCTGGAGAACCTGATGGACCCAGGTACAGTGACGACGGCCTTTACACCGCTGCTCTCCACAGTAACTAGAGAAGGGAGACTCTCTCTTCAAACACTAGCTCGACAGCTGCCATCTAGCAAACATACTGTCTGGCACAACTTCCTGCCACATTTCTGCTTCACGTGTATCAAAATTTCATATTTTGACATGTGAATAATTAGCGTTGGACATGCATCGAGGTGCGAATTTGCACGCATCAAGCTAGGGGCGTCTGGTGCGTTTTGGGCGCGTCTATTGCGTTCGGTGTGAACACGCCGTAAAGTCCATATTAGGTAGAAATAAGCTGTGTCACAATCTGGAATAATTCTATTCTTTAATTCATGCTAAGGCATGATTACCAATATATGAGCTCTAACAGATCAGGTATTGGTACTGTTTTGCTGATTTGTGTAAAAGAAGATGGTGAAACTTGGAAATTTCCTGTAAGGTTTCTCAAACAGAAACTCAATGGAAATATAAGATGACATATTGCAAACTCAGGCAGAGAATGAATTACTTCCAATGGGGAGCAGCTATGTTGATACACTTACTGGCCACTTTATTGGGTACACCTTGCTAGCACCACCTTGGGCCCTCAGAACTGTCTTAATTTGTCATAGCAAGAATTCAACAATGTGCTGGAAACATTTCTCTGAGATTCTGGCACATGTGACATGATAGCATCACACAGTTCTGCAGACTTGTTAATTGACATCCAGGGGCCCAAAGTTAACTACACAATATCCCGTACACGATTACACCACCAACACCAGCTTTGATAAAAGGCAGGATGCAGAGAAGCACCACTCACTGGATATAGAGATGGTTTTGTGGGGAAAATCCCAGCAGAAGAATTTGTCTGACACCATCAGCCATGCCACATTTAAAGTCCTTTAAATCATCTTTCTTCCCTATTCTGGTGCTTGGGTTAAGCATTTTTATCTTGTTTACATGTCGTCTCTGTCAGTGCGCCCCAGGGTGGCTGTGGCTACAATGTAGCTTGCCATCACCAGTGTGTGAATGTGTGTGTGAATGGGTGGATGACTGAATGTGTAAAGCGCTTTGGGTTCCTTAGGAACTAGTAAAGCGCTATACAAATACAGGCCATTTACCATTACATGCCTAAATGCACTGAGATACTCCCATGCTATTGGCTGATAAGATATTTGGATGGACCAGCAGCTGAACTGGTGTACCTAACGTAGTGGCTGGCAAGTTTATCCAGTTTTATTTTCAGTAGGGAAACTGCAGTGGCCACTAGATGACATCTGATGAACGGCAGAACAGTTTAAGCTGAAACTGGGTGAGCGATTGGACGTTGAAAATGTTGACTATACAGTGTTGTCTTTAAAATATGTACATGATGATCAAAATGCCTTAAATTAAAAATAGAAATGTATTAATTTGTGTCCACAGGTGAAAGGATTTTTGTAGCCTATGATGCTTGAAAGCATCATAGGTACCAATTTCTCAACGTTCATGAAGTCATTGTGATTCCAACAAAGTGCTTTTTAAAGGAAGAACAAAAGGCCCCTACAACAGGTTAATATTAGCAGAAATATGAGCCAACAACATGGTAATATATTGCTAGTGCTGAAGCTGCAATTGTAGTTGTGTGTATATGCTCACCTTTCTATTTATTACACTATTATCCTGTTTGTGACACGATCGCCCTGTTTTTCAGACCACCCACAGTGTTTTCAGGTAGTGTTGTGAGATATTTTCCCATTACAGAATCTCAGATTTTTATAATGATTTACCCAGATGTCAATATGTGCTTAACCTACTGAGGCAACAATCTTTGTGGCTGTGACCCATTTTAGTGAAACATCGATTACAAGGGAATCTTCATTGCATGTAAGCCTTTAACCCTCATGCTCCCCTTCGGGGCAGCCCCAGACCCCGGGGGTCCCAGAGTACCCCACCCTCAGTAGAGACCGGTGAATGAAAATGTTAACCCTCGTGCTCCCCTTCGGGGCAGCCCCAGACCCCGGGGGTCCCAGAGTACCCCACCCTCAGTAGAGACCGGTGTATGAAAATGTAAAAAAAAAAACAGAACGATCATTTGGGGTCGAAGAGTGCCCCAGAGCGATTCTAATGGGTTCGTCAGGGGATCGGGAAAGAAAACGTAGCACTTGGGGACCACGCACAGAAGATGCTGCGGCACCATGGGGGTCATTGATACCCCAGTACATGAAAATGAAGCATAATCACAATAATAATAATAATAATAATAATAATAATAATAATAATAATAATGAAAATAATAATAATAATCACAATAATAATAATAATAATAATAATAATAATAATAATAATAATAATAATGAGAAGAAGAAGAAGAAGAATACAACACACAGACGCTTCTGAGTTTTATTTTATTTTATTTGAAATTACACTCACGATACAACTGAGGCAATCTGGAAGGCAAAATAAAAGTCAACAACGGGGTTGAATCAGCCTTTCAAGACAAACGAATCTCAGTAGATATGTCAAGAACAGGTTTACATGAAAAAAAAAGAAGGTTTACATTAAAAAAATATCAACAAACTGTCCGTGTTTCAGGCGCTCGGTGCTGTACAGCGCCTCCTGTGGACGAACGTCATAGAGCCTGCCCGAAACTAGGAGAAAAATTGAAATGGGAGTGGCAGCCACAGAGGGAAATGACGACCTATCCAAGGCATACCATTTTAGGGACATGCGCAATGGGGGGGGTGCGTTTTTAAAACGCCCCCCCCTCCCCCCCGGGGCTTTATTTTTGATTACAATATCAACAAACTGTCCGTGTTTCAGGCGCTCGGTGCTGTACAGCGCCTCCGGTGGCTGTGAATACATGATAAAAATATCACCGTAGGATGCGTGCATTGAAAGAATCAGCCTTTCGTTACAAACGAATCTCAGTAATCTCCTTTGTAACACTCTGTGACCAGTCGCAGCTGGCCGATTTTCACCACATCCTCTCCCACCAGTTTGTCGTAGGCCTCGGTGATGGCGTCGAAGATTTTCCTCGCCGATTTCAGCTCATGCAACAGCGTCTCCGCCACGGTGCCGACCTTGACGTCGTCCGCTTCAATGTTGCGGGCGATCAGGAGACGTTGAATGGAAGGAATGAAACGAGGCGTGAGGAGTCTTTTCCTGATGCTGTAATAATGTTCGGCGTAAAAGTCATCCTCCAAGACTCGCAGACACTCGTGTTGTCTCTGGCTGGGGTGATTGATCTTGCACCCGTTGCACGCGTCGGTGCGGTACTCGTTGATCACTATGTCGAGTAGGTGATACACCGCAGTTTTCACGGTATCGACGAGTAAAGAAGACGCCCAACCGTCAAGCTCGGCGTCTTGCCGCTCGCCCGCCGCTGCATCACACTCCGCGTCGGACAGTATCTCCCCCTCTTCCGAGGAACTGTCAGTTGAGCTGTCCGAGGAACGGTCCTCCTCGTCGCGACGCAGGGGTGCAGAGTCCATCTCTTTCTTTTTATCTCCCTCGGTATTGAGCGAGGGAGACGGTTTTGACAAAAAAAAGGTTTCCGAACGAACGAGACAATCGCCTTCTTTTGAAAATATTAGAAAGGGGGGCTTATTTTTTTTGTCGTTGTTTATAGCCACTTCATAGAACAGCTACAGCATAGGCAAACATTCAGCGAGTAAGTAAGTAAGTAAGTAAGTAAGTAAGTAAGTAAGTAAGTACATAGACTGCATTAGAACTAGAAATCCGAGAAAACAAGTGAAATGAAAGTCAGCCTTCGTAGTGTAACAAGGAGAAACGGGGTGGGTTTAGCTAAGCGAACATTGCCAGTGTACAATTTTACTGAGAATATCCAAGGGCTCCACCGAGCCCCATGAGAACATAAGATGTAAAGTACGCTCCTGCGCCAAATAATCCCAGGGAAGCGAGGCCGAAGAATTTACACCGCTCCTTCAATTCGATCCTCTCCTCTTCTTCCCTTTTTCTTTGCTCTTCCTCCTTTCTCCTCTTCAGCCTTTCTCTTTCGAGTTTCTTCTGGGCCGCCTTATACATCTCGTTGGTGTAGTGGTTTCCTCCATTGAAATCCACCATCATTTCATCTATTTCATCCAGAAGACAGCCCCGGAGTGTCGATCGCAGCGATTGTTCTTATGTCTTCGCCCTCTGCCTCTTTTCTGAGACAGCCGTCGGTGACAGACTCGGGCGAAACGTCCTCTTTGAAAGCGTACGCATCCCCCAGGATGGTGTTTCCGGACGCACTCTTTCTCGAGCCTGTTTTACCGACCAGAAGGAGTCTCAGTTCTTCACGGGTCGCAGAGCCTGCGGGGTTGGAGAAACGATGGTTACATTTGAATCATTCTAGAAAAAAACAAAACAAAACATGAAACACTACGTTACACTAGGCTATTCTTTTGTTATCTTTGTATCGATGTTGACAGCAAGCAGTTTGTCTACATAAATCGAGTACCACAAGCAGCACACAACCCTGGGATTGCACTTTACCTTTGTATCGATGATGACAGCGAGCAGTTTGCCCACGTAACGCGAGTAGCACAAGCAGCACACGTCCCTGAATCCGGCCTTTGGTCGCCAACATTTTCAGTAAGCTAAGAAAAGGAGAAAGGAAAAAGAGGTGAAATTAAGGCACATTCAGGGAAAGTCTTTCAGATCAGATTACCAAGTTAGACCACACTGAAAATACGCGTTGAATAAACCATGACCCCAAACTGGTCGGTTGTCCCACGTGTTTCCCCGTAGCTGCTCCGGGCGCACACACAATGAGCCCTGGTTTCGCGACGCGGGCGTAGCAACAACCTCCTTCTCCTCCTCACTGCCTCGTGTGTGTGTGTGTGTGTGTGTGTGTGTGTGTGTGTAGGAGGTTCTGGGTTCCTCAAAGACGGTGGTGTTCGCGAAACCCACCCTCCCCAAAGCTAAGGGCTCGCCAGCTAGGCCCGTGAGAGCGAGGGTCCGAGGTCCAAACGAAAGGCTGTGTTCGCGTAACCCGCCCTCCGCAGACCTAAGCGTACGCTACCGAGGCACTTGAGAACGATGTAGAGGGAGCAAGGATGAGGAGGAAGCAAGGAGTGTCTGAAGTCCAAACGGAGGGTGGTGTTCGCGTAGTAGGCAGGCCACAGAGCTGCTCTTTCACTAGCGAGGCGCTTGAGAAAGATGTAGAGGGAGCAAGGATGAGGAGGAGGCAAGGAGTGTCTGAAGTCCAAACGGAGGGCGGTGTTCGCGTAGTAGGCAGGCCACAGAGCTGCTCTTTCACTAGCGAGGCGCTTGAGAAAGATGTGGAGGGAGTAAGGAGTACGAGGAGCAATGGAGAGCCCGAGGTCCTCACCATAGGGGGTGTTCGCGTAATAGGAAGGCCAAACAGCTTCTCTTTCACTAGCGAGGCGCTTGAGAACGATGTAGAGGGAGCAAGGAGGACGAGGAGCAACGGAGAGCCCGAGGTCCAACTGGAGGGCGGTGTTCGCGTAATAGGAAGGCCAAACAGCTTCTCTTTCACTAGCGAGGCGCTTGAGAACGAAGGAGAAGGAGCAAGGAGGACGAGGAGCAACGGAGAGCCCGAGGTCCTCACTCAGGCCCATTTACGCGTAACCCAAGGCCCATCCGGCAAAGCGCTCACCTGCGAGGAGCAGGAGAATGGAGCAGAAGGAGGTCGCAGGACTAGGAGGCAAAGAGAGTCCGAGGTCCTCACTTAGGCCGGTTTACGCGAACACTGCCGAGAAGGAGACGATGATGATGATGATGATGATGATGATGACGATCTAAAGTTGAGAGTTGTTTCCTCCGGCGGTTCGGGGTCCCTCCGGACCCCAGTGTTTGCCATCGTAACTTACGAATGGCGGTTCGGGGTCCCTCCAGACCCCAGTGTTTGCCATTGTAACTCACGAATGTGTATTGGGGTTGCGAAATACCCCATCGTGGGTACGCTTTGACCCCATAGTAATCGTGGAGTAGAGAACATCCCTGCTCCTCTCGAAGGCCGGTTTACGCGTAACCCGAGGCCCATCACGGTAAGCGCTCGCCTGTGAGGAGCAGGAGAACGGAACAGAAGGAGGTCGCAGGACTAGGAGGCAAAGAGAGTCCGAGGTCCTCACTTAGGCCGGTTTACGCGAACACTGCTGAGAAGCAGACGACGATGATGACGATGATGATGATGATGATGATGATGTGAAGTTGAGAGTTGTTTCCTCCGGCGGTTCGGGGTCCCTCCGGACCCCAGTGTTTGCCATCGTAACTTACGAATGGCGGTTCGGGGTCTCTCCAGACCCCAGTGTTTGCCATCGTAACTCACGAATGTGTATTGGGGTTGCGAAATACCCCATCGTGGGTACGCTTTGACCCCATAGTAATCGTGGAGTAGAAAACATCCCTGCTCCTCTCGAAGGCCGGTTTACGCGTAACCCGAGGCCCATCCGGCTAAACGCTCCCCTGTGAGGAGCAGGAGAACGGAACAGAAGGAGGAAGGAGGACTTGGAGGCAGGGAGAGTCCGAGGTCCTCACTTAGGGACGTTTACGCGAACACTGCCAAGAAAGAGACGACGATGACGATGATGATGATGATGATGATGATGATGATGATGATGTGAAGTTGAGAGTTGTTTCCTCCGGCGGTTCGGGGTCCCTCCAGACCCCAGTGTTTGCCATCGTAACTTACGAATGTACATTGGGGTTGCGAAATACCCCATCGTGATTACTAAGGGGTCACACAGTACCCACGGAACACAGAGCGCCCGAGGTCCCCACTTAGGCCGGTTTACACGTAACTCGGGGCCCATCCGGCAAAGCGCTCACCTGCGAGGCGCAAGACAACGGACCAGAAGGAGGAAAGAGGACAGGGAGTAACGTGTAACCCGGGGCCCATCCGGCTAAGAGCTCGCCTTCGAGGAGCAGGAGAACAGAGCAGCAGGAGGTAGGAGGATAAGGATGCAGGGGGAGTCCGAGGTCCTCATGGAAGCCGGTTTACGCGAATACTGCCCTCTGCAAAGCTAAGCGTCCGACAGCGAGGCGCAGGAGAACCGAGGAGAAGGAGAAAGGAGGATGCTGATGCAGGCAGAGTCCGAGGTCCTCGCTTAGGTCGGTTTACGCGAACACAACCGAGAAGGAGAAGAAGATGATGATGATGACGATGATGTGAAGTTGAGAGTTGTTTGCCCCGGCGGTTCGGGGTCCCTCCAGACCCCAGTGTTTGCCATCGTAACTTACGAATGTGCGTTGGGGTGGCGAAACACCCCCCATTGTGGCTACTAAGGGGTCGGCAAATACCCCCGAGGTGATGAGACAGCGGTAACGAAATACCCCCCCCCCCCCCCCCCATTGTGGCTACTAAGGGGTCGGCAAATACCCCCGAGGTGATGAGACAGGGGTAACGAAATACCCCGTTGCGAGCAACGCGGGGTAGCGAAATACCCCACCACAACATCGGTAAAGGTAGCGAAATACGAGTTACTAAGCGTGTCGGGGTTGCGGACAAATTGCCAGCCAGAAAGACAGAAAGAGTGCACACCACTGACAAGGACATGTCCCGCACCAGGCCGTGGGTGGCGAGGAGGGATCGAGGCGTAGCAGCATCAACGGCATCAACATCTGCGTCAGCGTCGCAAACCTCTTGGGGAAACCGCGGCTCCTTCAGCGGAAGAAACTTAGGCACATCGTGCACTGCTGCTGCTGCTGCTGCTCCTGCTACTCTATTACGACCCGCTACATTTCATTATCAAGGCCTAGCCAGCAAAGACGCAGAAGACAACACGGTCGGCGGTGGTCACATAATAGACAGGTCCGAACACGAAACCTTCTCCAGAAAGACAGAAGAAGAAGAAGAAGAAGAAGAAGAATTAGAAGAAGTCAGTGTCCATCTAACTGACGAGTTTGAACATGACAAGAAAATTGCCTTTGTTTGGGCCGAGGCGCAAGCATCCGGCTTTGAAATCTCATCGCAACATTACCAGGGTGACGACTCGGAAGATGACTCGGAAGATGACTCGGAAGATGACTCGGAAAAAGAGTCGCAAGATGACAACGAGCACTCTGAGGCCGAGCTTCGCGACGAGGATGCTATGGGGGGCACTGAGGATGGCGGTGATGATGGTCGCGATGATAATTACAGTGAAGACGACGACGTAGATTACGACGAAGCTGTAGGCGATTGCCACAAAGGTGGCGGCGATGACGATTATCACGAAGATGGTAGCGACGAAGACGACACCGACGACTACGATGGAGAAGAAGAAGAAGAAGAAGAAGAAGAGGACGAGCAATCGTCGCAGTCGATTTATCCCAAACCCCGCGACCTAGAGCAGCGAGGAGGCCCCACCGAAGAGGCTCTAGCCGCGGTCCGAGATGAGGCGTCCTCGTTCATGGCGTACTTTCCGCCCGAGATAGAGGACGCCGTGGTCGCGATGACCAACCTGGAAGCGTCCAGGCGCCGCACCGCCATCGACGGTTGGAAGCCCATGGGCCGCGCCGAGTTCCGAGCCTATGTGGGGCTGCTGATACTCGCCGGCGTGTACAGGTCGCGAGGCGAGGCCTGCGAGAGCCTGTGGGACGCAGAGAGCGGCAGGTCTGTGTTCAGAGCCACGATGCCGCTCAAGACCTTCCGGGCTTACTCGAGCGCCCTGCGGTTCGACGACCGAGAGACCAGAGAGGCCAGGCGTCGCAACGACCGCGGTCAATACGACAAGCTGGCCCCGGTCAGAGCGGTGTGGGATGAGTGGTGCGGGCGCTTGCCTCTCATGTACCGACCGGGACCCGAGGTCACCGTGGATGAGAGACTGGTGCCGTTTAGAGGTTTGTGTGATGATGATGATGATGATGATGATGATGGGACGTATGGGATGGATAGTCGGTTTTCCTCACTGTATTTTTTTTTGTACTTTTTGTATTTTTTTTGGGGGGGGGGCTTTTATTTGGTTTTTCTCCCTGTGTGCTTGTGAAACTGAGATACGTTCTGAACTCTTTCACTCGCTTGGTGCATGTGTGTCCGACTGTCTCTCTGTGGTGATTGTGATGATATTGGCATGTATGGGACGGATATTAGGCTTTCCTCAATTCCTCAATGTATATTTTTTGTGTACTTTTGTGTGGATTTCTGCCTGCGTGTTTGTGAAACTGGGACAGCTTCTGAACTCTCTCTTGGTTTCTTGTCGTATCACCCACAGGAAGGTGTCCGTTCAGGCAGTACATGCCCAGCAAACCGGCCAGGTACGGGATCAAGATATGGGTCGCGTGCGACGCCCAGTCCAGCTACGCGTGGAAAATGCAGGTGTACGCCGGCAAGCCCGACAAGCTCGGTCCTCCCGAAAAGAACCTGGCCGCCCGAGTGGTCATGGACCTCACCGAGGGACTGGCGCCTGGACGCAACGTCACCTGCGACAACTTCTTCACGTCGCGCGAGCTCGCGACGAGGCTTTTTCGCGAAAGAGGCCACACATTGCTGGGCACCCTCCGAGCCAACAGGCCTGAGATCCCCAGAGAGCTGCGCTGCGTCAAGGGCAGGGCCGTCGGCTCCACCCAGGCCGCGGTGCTCCGCGGCGGCCCGGACGGCTGGTCACCCAACGCGGTCGTCCTGTCCTATGTGGCGAAAAAGAACAAGAACGTGCTACTCCTCACCACCTCTCCGCGCTACGTCGGGCCCTCCGGGTCGCCGCTGGAGCCGAGCAGCAACCCCGACGGCGGCGGGGGCGGCTCTGCGAAACCCTCAATGGTGCTGCATTACAATCGCACCAAGGGAGGCGTCGACAACCTAGACAAGGTTGTGGGGACCTACAGCTGCAGGAGAAAGACTTCTAGGTGGCCCGTGGCCCTTTTCCACAACATGGTGGACGTGGCGGCCTACAACGCGTTCGTCCTCTGGAGGGAGATCCACCCGGACTGGATGTCGGGCAAACTCAACAAACGAAGGCTGTTCCTTGAGCGTCTGGGCAAAGCGCTCGTTCTCCCGACGCTCGAGGCCAGGGGACGACGAGGAACGCGAGGAGGAAGGCGAGAAGGAGAAGGAGAAGGAGAAGGAGAAGCCGTCTCCACTCCTGATTCCCGCCGCGACGAACCGCGGGAAACCCCGGTCAAGAGGCAGAGGTGCCGCGTCTGTCCCAGGAGCAAGGACGTCAAGACCAAGATCGTTTGCTTCGCCTGCCACGTGCATGTGTGCTCGAGGTGCGCGCTCACGTACTGCCCCAACTGCGCCGCGGCCCGCTGTCCGGTTTCGCGACGAGACCCCTCCGACGACGACGAGCGCCGGGGCCCACCTGTGTCTGCTTGACCCCTCTTCCTTTCTCTCTCTCCCTCTCCACCTCCGAAGATGGTCGAGAAAAGCTACCTATTGACACACCAACTACTCGTAGGCCGAGCGCGTCTGCGTCGACGACTCGGGACATTCACGAGCTCCTTCTCCAAAGCTCACGTCACTGGGAATGGACACGTACGGTCGTGACAGCAGCAACGACGGCGAGAACGGCGACGAGGGGATCCCGGTCTCTGAATCGGACCGAATCGGACCGATTGGAGAGCGCGAACCGGGGGAGGAGCGATCGTCGCGGAAACCGAACGAGCGTCCCCGTGTGCTTCAGGGATCACCCGCCAGTCGCTACTGGGACAAACACAAAAGAAACGCACCGGTTCAAGCCGTGGCTCCGTTCGACGGGACGTGCGCGTGTTCCGTTTGCAGAGTCGAGAAAACCCGGCGCGCTTCAAACGCCACCCCAGAAACAGCGAGAGACGTCTTCCGACACTATGCGTGGATTTTCGATCCGCCGCAACCGCGCGGCCGCCGTCGCAATCGATGGAGGGTTACAGCCGTTTAGGTGTCTTTGTCTGATGCTGCGACGGGACCCGCTTTAACCGGGGGTCCGCCTGACCCCCACCTCCCCCACCCCAAGCTGCCTCCGCAGCCCTTTGTTCCGTTTCGTGACGAGATCTGGTTCCGCGCTACCGGGGTCCGCGTGACCCCCTCACACGCACACACCTCTCTCCCTCAACCCCCCCTCACCGAGCCTCCGCGCAAGATCCAGCTGCACCACGAGCTGGGGGTCCGCGTGACCCCGCTCCCCGAGCGTTTTCTTTTTTTTTTCTTTTGGTCCAGGCCCAGGGCTGCACAAGGGTTAAGGGATCGAGCGCCTGAAACACGGACAGTTTGTTGATATTGTAAAAAAAAATTCAGCCACAGGGGGGCGTTTTAAAAACGCACTCCCCTGTTGCGCATGTCCCTAATGGTATGCCCCCCGTACATCATCATTTCCCTCCGCGGATACCACGCCTCGGTCGGAAAACAGCCCTCGGTCGGAAAACAGCCCTTCCTCAGAAAACAGCCCTCGGTCGGAGCGGCCTTACCCCGGTCGGTACACTTAGGATGGGATATATACGCCGGTCGGGAAGGAATCTCGGTCGGCTTTGCGATAGACCAAAATAAGTGCCTGCATTTAGAACTGGATGCGAAGCATAATGTTTTTCTTTGTGAGTTTACTGCTTCTCGTTCCCGGAGCCGCGAACGATGTGTTCTGCAAACCCTTTTCCACCTGCGTGGTGCCCGGATTACCTTATCCGGGAGGCCGAGACCCGGTCATCCACTGGTATTCAAACTGGAAAAAAGTCTATTATTTTTACTTGACGGCTCCTCGTCCAGATTTCCTGAACCCGGAGTACCAAGATGGCAAGAAATTCGATTCCCCAGGAGCCCCTTGGAACACCGACCTCGTCATTTACAATTTCACCGAAAGCGACATAGGTCCATACAGACTGTTCATTTCGACCTCAATCGACAGTTCTGAATACGACATAAATGTCACCATTGCAGACAACCCACGCGTAATCCTAGAGCGAGCCAATTCCACTTTTACCTGTTTCGCGGACTCGACTCGGCGGGGTCCTAAGCCAACCAAAGTCACGTGGACTGTTGAAAAACATGGAACCAAAGAGGAGTTCTCCGAGTCTCCCCCGAGCACGATAACTGTCAATGCGGACAATTTCGCCGTCGGGTGTTTCGCTAGCACCATTGGTGGAAACTTCACCTCTGAGTACGTGGTTAGAGAAAGTTATGTCGCCACCGAAGGAGTTCACCGAGCCGACTGCGGACAATCGGCCCTACATGGCCCCTGGGCAGCGGAAACCATCACGTCGTGTCGAGTCACGGGAGCAGAGTCTTGCAAAGCTTTTTGCTTTCGGAGCAAAGAAGATCGAAGCGCTTACTTTGACAACAGACTGATGTACCGCTATTTGCCCAACCCCTCGAACGGGTCCGTCGGGAGCATCGAAAATCGTCCTGAGTCGGCGATAAGGCCTTCGGACGGGCTCGGCTGCATCACCGGGGGCTCTTGCATGAGAATATTGTTGGGGCTGGGGCTGATGCTAGCCACCGTGCTCGCGATTGCGATGGGGGCATTTTGGCACATGAAACGGACAAGGAAAAGTTGGTCCCCACAGTCAATCGAGCAGTATGACCATAGAGGCTCTCTGCTTCCTATTCGCTCTCCTCGACCGCAGAGGCAGCAGAAGGACAGCCTGTAAGCGTAATCTCTTTCAACGCATGGAATAGTTTGCATGCATCAAAGAATCTATGCGTATTGTTGTACAGCACTGGTGATTATGAAGAATATGCATTCTTAACCTTGTTTGCTTGTGTGACCGTATGTATTCTTACGAGTATAACCACAAATGTAACCATATGTATTCTTACAATTATAACCACAAATGTAACCACATGCCGCCTGCTTTCAAATAAACTATCTGAAAGTGTACGAATATACGCAGGGATACTTTCTTGATACCTTGTTTGGGTGCGTGTATGTATGTATGTATGTATGTATGTATTCTTATGATTATAACCACGAATGTTTGTAACGTCTTACAGAAAGTGGCCCATGTAGCTGATATGTTGAGCACAACACAATACAAATACAGTGGTAATTGTGGCAGTGTAAGCCTTTATTTGAACCCTGTAATAAATTTCAGAAGCAAAGAATCTCAGTCTCATAATTTCATTTGGAAAGGTCTACTTCTGCAAATGCATCGCTTGATTACAAGGGGAAAAAACAAGCAAGCAGAGCTGTTGTCAGTGCAAAGCACAGACCGATGTTGTTTTCTCCAGTTCAGAGTAATCCCTCGCAGCTGCAGAGAAACAACAAAACAAGAAATATGAACAACCTCTAAGTATCTGGTTGTGTTTCATGAAGTACATAGGCTTTCTTCATCCAACCTCCTCCCCTTGGGCTTTTCCCTATCCCTTACCAATCATTTTCGGTCATGCCTTTGAAAGCCTGCCCTTCGTAATAAGTCTTGGATCACAGATGCTTTATTCCCTGAAATAGTAGCTGCTTGAAACTCAAAGTCACTAAATGAAGCTCCTCTTCCTCACAACCATACACATGTACATACACATGCGGTTAAGACATTACAAGCATCAGAATAAAGCATGTACAAAGTCATCGACACGGCTTCGTGGCGAGCACCGTACTTTTTGTGCCTGTGGAAGCACCAGCTCGTCCTAACTCACATACACTTGAACCCAGAGATGGTGCTGTCAAAAGGGAATGGTCATTTCTTGTTAAGCTGTTGGTTATTGTCCCGATTTGCAACACTCTTCACTTTCTCTGAAAGTATTCTGTACAAATTAACGAACGTTGCATCCAATGATTGTACAGTTTATTGTATTTTTGGAAAAAACACCACACATGCACAAAGAAAGACATTTTTATCACGGGTTTTATTGACAACAATAATAGAGTGCAGACATTATGTATGACTCATATTGTTTTTACACTTGGAGAAATCAGGGTTAAAGTGTCGTGTGACGTGTTGATTTTGTGGGCATTCTGAGGACTTTTCGTGTTCTCAGGTGCAATACGCTGGTGTCTTCGCTCTGGGAGGTGTCGTCGTTCTCGGAGGTATCCTCGTTCTCTGCAGTTTCTTCGCTCTCTGAGGTGTCTGCGCTCTCCGAGGTGTCCTCGTTCTCTGAGTTATCGGTCCTCTCACTGTTGTCGCCCCTCTCAGCTGTGTCGGCGCTCACAGCCGTTTCGGCCCTCTCAGCTGTGTCAGTGCTCTCACCATTGTCTGAGATCTCAGCGGCGTCGGGCCTCTCTGCTGTATCGGCCCTCTCAGCGGCCTTTTGAGCAGCCTCCAGGGCGCCTAGGCAGATGTAGCTTGTTATCTCTTTCATCATCTTCCACACAGGTTCTATATCCACAACACCTTCTCTCAAGACACGGGCGGTCTCGCTAGGACACTTAGCTGTAGGCTCGACCTTGGTCCTCACCGTGAAATCGTGGTCCATTTCATAGGTGAACCACAGTTCGTATTCGTCCTCGGCTAATTCCACGTTGTCAGCATTTGCATATGACTTCGGATAAAGCAAATCACCTGAAGCTTTGCGTAACTTATCCCGAAAGTCTACGATTGTATTAGCAGTGATGTAAAGATCCTTAGCATAATCGCAGTGGTCCTGAGGGTATTTGTGCACATAATGAAGCATAGCCAGACACCAACTGCTTCCCCCACCAGTCATCGACTGTCTATACAGAAACCTGTTAGACATCATGACCTTGAAAGTCACAGTGAATGGATCGGCCGTCTTGGCGAATTCTGCTAATCTCTCATACAGGACCTCCTTTTTCGAGGGAGCATTCGATCGCAGTTGCGTACCCTCCAAGAGCACTAGGTGACCATGGGGATTCATCTTGTTTATTCGTGTTATAACGTTACCGTCTGCAGATTCTATGTCTGGGACACTCGTTCGAATGTCGGTGCACTTTGACCGCGGGGCTCATTTTTATATATTTTTTAACATGGGTGGGGTTTCGGCTGAGGCTCTATTTCTTGAAAGAAACGAGTCAAGTGTACAGAAGACAGAAAAAGTACCTTTCTAAGGAATAAGGGTTGGTATGCACATAACTTGGGTTTCGCGACTCATGAGCCAACCAACTTTTCCACCGCATCCATCAATTTGAGACCCAGGTCCTGTCATTGGAATGGTCCATGTACGGACGCAGCTGAAGGTATACGAGGGTGTGATTCTCTCTGTAGAACGGGTCACTCGTCATCTGTAAGCTTCGCTCTGGGTTCGTGTGCAGATCTACAATTATACTGTCATCCAGCACCGTCTTCCGGAAAAGAGGTATCGCGGAATACGCTATGAGCAACATCGAGTTTTCTCCCGTGGCGATGCAGGGTTTGCATCTTTTTCCCCGGGCCTCGGCGATGAGCTCTGCTGTTTCGTAGGCCTTTCCGTGTAACACGTACCGGATAATAGCCTCCGAACCCTTACGGAAAACGCCGGTGTGGTCGTCTATCACTTTTGCCAGTTGCAGATCCAGGCTGTCTAGATCGCAGTGGGAGTGTGTGAACAGATGGCAGAGTTTAGGCCATGAACACATACCGTGCTTGGCATACACTACAGGAACCTTGTTCGCCGTGAACACAATATCCATGTCGGCGTACATGATCGCGTTCCCCTCGTTGGTGTCCAGTGACGTCGCATACTGTTCTTTACCCTCATGGCACGCTTTACGCCGAAGTTCTCGTATTACCCCCGGGGCATGATTAATCACAGCTATACGCAAATGATCCATCAGGTTCAGATCCGCCGTGTAAAGGTGTTCGTAGCTGGCAGGAGGTATGGCGTCTGGTATGTCCTCCAAGCACAACATGACGACGTTACTCTCATCTTTGAAGTTGAACACCATCTTCGTCTCCTCGGTACGGGGTAGGTTCAGGCGAGAGTACGCGATCATGACAGGGATTCCCTGCACCTCCAACTCTGCAGCCTGAGCTTTGAGTTTGGATATATAATCTAGGTAAACTCCACCGAGCAGGATAGTTCCGTCTGGGATTCCTGTCTTCCGTACAGCAACCCACGTGTGAAACACGAGGTTCGTAGTCAGCTTTCGATAGCTGTTGTCCAACCGAAACCCGGAAAAGTTACGATGAAGAAATTCTTTAACCTGCTCAAAGTAAGAGGTATGCGAAGTTGCCATTTCAGGTGTTTTTTGTAGAAAGGAACCGGAGACTAGGAACGCTGAGATGTTAGATAGTATTGCAAGTAATACTAATATTTACGTTGCCTAATAATGCGGGTGTGCGTGCAGTGCCAATATATGTAGAGCTACACCGGACTGATTACTCGTTTATGACTATCTCTGCAGGCACAACTTCACAGAGGATGAACCGCACAACCGACGAGCGCGGGCGCATCTGTGCCATGTCCGAGGATTACAAACCAGAGCTCAGGTGGAAGATTACTGCGGAAACAACTATAGATGACGGTCACGAGGAGCGATCGTCGTTCACAGTTAACGTGAAGCCACTGTGCCGCGCGGAGGAAGACTTTGATCGGCAGAAGATAGCTATCTCTCTAACCCAGCGTCACACCTGCTTCGAGTACAGATGGAGGGAAACCTGCGCTAAGATAGAAGATTTACTCGATCAACTACATGCCCTTTTGAAAGAGGCAGCGGATACCTATCATGACCACATGTCTGGTCACAAAACCGTTCAGAGCCCATGATACCCGAGAGACTCTAGACACTGGAGAGCACAACTGGGACCCATTGTGTATTTTCAACCGCATCATTGCGAATGGCCGATACACTGTGTCATATGTTCAATCCGATCGAGATACTCACTATATATAATATCATGTGAATACCTTAGTTTGTACCAGGATTACATGTAACTGTTGTGTTGAAAAGACTAATGGCGATGATTAAAGACTGATACAAAAGACACATTTGTTGTTCACGTGTATTGCATGGGGGCTGGTTTGGCGAACTGGGTCTCGGAAGTAAACTAAGGGCATACTACAAATCTCTCAAGCGAAAGAAATCCTATCGGATGTGGTCTTGGGCAGTATGAGCGTTATTCGAATACATTTATGAAGTGGTGGCATGAACTACCTAGTGTCAAGGTCTTTTTAGGAATACAACTGTGGGTTCGCGTAAACTCGTTTTCATGTTTCTTGTACCACATAGGTTGCATTTTGCCTTGAGGTGACGTTTGTTGTGATTTGGCGCTATATAAATAAAATTGAATTGAATTGAATTTCAGGAAATACCAGTATTTACAGCGTCGGACATCTGTATTGTCATGTGTATCACTCGGTAGTCGCAACAGTTAGGCGAATGGCTTCCCCGTTCAACTCTGGAACTCACAGCGGTCGAGACTCAGACTGCGAGCATGTCGGTAACTCAGTTGGTCCTGCCTTCAAATTCAATCCCATATGCGAGCTTTACCGAGAATTTGCTTGCAAGAGGGTAAAGGTGCCCTATGTAGAGGATAATTCCAAGCGCCGCGTAACCGATATAGTAGATTTGGGTCCACCTTGTAAACTCAAGACAGTAAAACCAGATGGAAACTGTTTCTTCCGGGCTATCAGTCAGGCCCTTTGCCACAATGAGGACAGTCACGCTAAAATTAGGGAAGCGATTGTGTCATTTTTGAAAAGTAGAATAGACTCAAAACGTGGCCACATTGCACCTGAGGGCATATCCAGCTCCGACTACATCAACACCAAGCGTATGGATCGATTGGGTGTTTGGGCGACCGAGGTTGAGATACAAGCATTGTCAGACATGTTACAGTTACCGGTATACACGTACTATAAAAACCGATGGTTGCGCTTTACTTCCCGAGATGTGATATGGGAAAAGGGTATATATCTCAATAACAACGGTGCGCACTATGACTTGGTGTTGTGCGTGAAATCGAAAAATGGTTGCGCTGCATGTCGCGACTCCTACAAAGGCGATGCAACACCTGACTACAACGACGTGGCGGCCGAGTCGCATCGCTATCCTACGTCTCGACCACCCGAAACAGACACGGTGTTAGGAGTGCAGCACTCAACCGAAGTGAAAGAACAGACAGACACACGGTTTCATTTCCACGGTTCTGACAATCACGATTACGACGAACATCTCGACCCCAAGTACAATAAAGATTTGAGACCGTGGACTTTATTCAACGAGACATGGTATCCTTTCATAGAACAGCTAGACGATTGCTGGTGGGGTGACGTCTGTGTATCCAGTGTAGTGACTTGCATGCTACTCTACGGTACGGATGGCGACGTGGCTGTGACTGCAGGATTGTCTGGCGAACCTGGCAACGTCTGTTCTGTAACCGTACGTTCATCCTTTTCCACGGTCGCGTATCACATCATTCTCCGAGGTTGCAGCTATGTCTGCGATGCAATATCGGATGAGAGTTTTCGCTCCCCAACGACCTGTGTCTGCAAGATATTAGCCACCGTAAGCAATCCACGGATAATGGCGAGACCTGCAACTCGGAAAGTCGAACACAAACTCAATTCTGTATCGACGTCGACGAATGAGACGGTGGACCGCAAGAGATCGCCCGTAAAGTTTGGCGTGCCGTGTGGGACGTTTCCCTGTTGTGACATTACAGTGGAGAACGTGGAACATCAACACGTGTCTGTATCGACGGCGATGGATGAAACAGTGGACCTTACAAGATTACCCATATGGTTCGACGTACCATGCGGCGAGTTTCCCGATTGTGAAATGACACCACGTACTGTTCAACGAGAACTAGAAAAAGTATCACGTGTCGCTGGAGTCGCTTTGTATAACGTTACCAGGGATGTACCCGGGTACCTATTTGACGTAGTTACAGCTGAGAACATATTGTTTGTGACATTCGACCGATACGGGTACATCATCTCCGACTGTAGCGACACTTTACGGTTTTGGAGTATGGAAGATGTGCTTTGCTGCATGTGTGAAAGTAAAGGCATTGGATTTGTATGCGCTGACAGCGTGTTTCCGTGTAACCTTACATGAAATTGTGATTTGAGTTGTGTTATAACAGATCACCAAACACAAAACGAATAAAACACAGTCATTGTTCCATCATCGTTTCACATTTATTTGACATTGTATCACTTCCATCTTATTCTGAAAATAAACAGTATCTTGCATTGCGTGAGCTTATACATTTCACAAAAAAGTAATGCAACTCCAACAACATTTTGTTCCATCGTAGTGTAACATTTATTTGACATTGTATCACCTCCATGTTACTCTGACAATAAACCATATCTTGCATTGCGTGAGCGTATACATTTGTATGCAAACTCATCCAATTTCATCAACAATGAAATGCAGAGTCCCGTCTGTAGAAGTAATTGCGCCACGTGTTCAGGTCCATTTCACCACACACGGCAAAAGTCAAGGGCGATCGTCTCAAAAACACCTCCTTCGTGAACTGAGCGATGTGGATGAGGGCGTCGTGTTGCCCTTCTTCGGCTACATCGTAAGGTCTTTCCTGTTTCAACAGCCCGTTGTATATGTCGCGGACGCTAGATCCGTATATCGTCGTAATACCTAGAGATCCTGTCACCAAACCTATGTTATCACAGGGGCTCTCTATCAGCACCTTAACGTGGGGCGTAGCCGTATCCACTATGGCAAAGGTGTCTGCGTATTCGCTCATTGTCTGATACAGAGACGTGACTTGTTTCATGAGCATGTGAGGGATGACAATCTTTCCGCGGAAATGGTCTCTAGGTGGAAAATCCGCAAAGTGTAGTCCATCATATGCAGGTAGTCCCGAACCTACCATCCTAGTGAAATGTGTCAGGATATCCAGATTGTCAAAACAAGCACATCGGATAAGAGCCATGATATCAGACAAAGCGCGATATTCCACTTGTCGGTGTGCAGGATTGTGAGAGGGAACGCATACGGACATATCTTCTTCACACTGTGGAAAAATGAATGTGAACGCTCCACTTGAATCTTTCTTGACACAAACAACACCCCGTTTTGAACAGCCTTTGCAATCGATAGGGAACTCGCTATCGTCAGAGGACATTAAGACATCTAGAGCCCCTCTAGCTCTGTCCGCAACCCACAGGCTCTCAGACATCATGAATTGCAACACATTCAGAGTCGCTTGTTTGTTCGCTTCGTCGTACACGGACAGCGAACGGTTGAAGGGTTCGCTGTCAGTGCCGGCTATCTTGACGGTCAGCTCACTGTTTGAGCGTCGCTCGTCCAAACCGGCATGAGACATTCCAAGGTCCACGGACCACTTGGATGAAAGTTTGTTAGGATCGTACGTTATGGACCTTGTCTTGTTTCCGTTCAAAACTGCGAATTTGACAGGTACCTTGTTCCACGCTCCCTGCCTATAGGCTGTAACTGTCATCGAGTCGATCGTGAACAGAGCGCTGTGACCGGTGAGCTGTATAAGGTCCGTTACATCCAAGGAGAATATCACGGGCTGATTAGAATCGGTGGCCTTCTTCACAGTGTGAGAGAAAATAAAGTCGGTTTGACTAAACGCCATTGTGGCTTTTACTGGAGGGTGCGCCCTCTTTATACTGTATATAAAACACTTTATTCTGTTTGCAGGCCCACGTCAGCAGGCGTCTTGTTTCACAATTGTTCGCCACCGTACAGCCAGGGCTTTTCGTTCACACAACGTCCAATTCTACGTTTCTTGTCAGGACCGTATACGCGCGCGACAACTTCGTTAACGGGCACGTTGTTATCGAGAAGATCTCTGTAGAAATTTTTACAGCCTGTGCAGTGGTACCTAACCTGTTTGGTGTCACAACACACACCAGGCTTTCTTTTGTCATAAGCCGTGGTTTTCACGACGAGCCACTTTTTCTGTTTGAACTCATCTATCCACCTCGACATAGCTGTCACGTCGGCAGTGGAGTAGGGCATGATACAGAGCGCGGTTTCTGGGTACAGTGTGTTTGTGGAAGGGGTGAACGCGTCTGGGTTGTGCATCTGCAACATGAGTGTGGTTTGATAAACAAGACCCGCTAGGTCAACGGAGGGCTTTTCGTGGAGTCCGCTGCTGGAAATGAAAAGTCTTCCCTCCGCACATATGACTCCAGGGTGATTTAACATGACAGTTGGTAGCACTATTGAAATTTTGCTATCGTCGCGGGTTTGGGTCTGAGCAACTGAAACTGCCCCTTGTTCGATGAGCCTGGTTAGAGACTCTCCCAGTGTGCGAGCGAGGTTAGCGTACACATCCCCTGGACTTAGTTGCATGTCGTCGATCACGACGTTCATGCAAGCGGTCAGTTTTTCACCGGGGAGACGGCTTACAGTTTCTCTGTTTGCCGCGATCCAATCCAACTCGTGCTGTCCACACGCGGGTATCATATGTTCGGGGCAAGTGTTCATGATAGAGTTGAAGGCAGCGTCTGCCCTTTTGAGTCTGTTTCTGATAGAGCGAATCAATACGAGTAACCAGTGCTTACAGTCTTCGATGGCCCGATTCTCAGAGTTACTGCCGTACATGTATCGAGGTAGACAAAAGTCTATGACGCAATGCGCTACAAGTTTCCCAGATCGATTGACCAAAGTGCGATCTGCGTGGTGGGCCGTCAACACTCTGGAGTTCGCGTAGCACCTGTTGCCCGGTTGATACGGGTGTTCAATCAGGTCGTTGTCTGGTAAACCCTCGCCGAGAGGACTAACTGTGAGCGGACATGAGGATAGGTCTATTCGGTCAGGGTCAATCTGCGCATCCATTGAGGTGTCAGCTATTTCGCACAATAACGACCCTCCGAACATGGCCGTCACGCAACCCGACATGGCCTGCAAAGCCAACGGGTACCTGTAGAAAGTGGCTTCGCACGGGTTACATTTGTGAAACTCGTAGCATTCTACCGGCTTCACCGTAAGGCCGGTGATGCGCTGTAACCAGGTCCTGGTGAGCTCGACGTACGTCGTTTTCACATTAGAATTGTTGACTTTTAGACGAGCCAGCGTCTGTTGGCTAAAGTGTTTGTTTTTCGCGGATTTTATCAGGGTACTCCAGGGGAAAAACCCTAAGCCCATTTTGGACGCGATGATTTCAGACGCTCTCACCGCCAGCAAGTCCCTCAGGAGACTTTCCTTTCTGGAAAAGATGTGATTCATACAGTAAAGCCCGTCCTTGTACATACTCAGGGAGTATACAGTACCCGCACCCTCGGCCTGTGCGTTTTCCAGCTTGACCGACACCGCGCTGAACCCCGACGCTAGCTGGAGCGTCATGACGGAAAGAACTCTGTGAGGCGTTAGGAACGAGGCCGCCTCATGCAGTTCAGTCCATCTGCTTGATTCGTTGAACGTGGGGTCTTTTTTCACGTAGAGTATTTCATCTCCGGTCTGAAGCTGATGCCAGGGTACCGTAGAAAAGCATGACGCTCGATCGCTTTCCAATTTGACGCAGTCGCCTCTCATCACGCATGATATGAACGCGTCCGTAACTGCTGAGTCGCAAGGGGATCGCATGCTCTTGAACGCGGCCAGTCCTCTCACCTTAACCGATACCGAAGACAGTTGCTCACCCAAACTATCTACCGTGTGGGTCAGCGCCAGATACGTTTTCTTTGCAACGTGACAATATATTGAGCAGCTGTTCTCGTATTCTAGTTTCACCCGTCTGTCTTTCACAAACGCCTCGGTTACAGGGACTGAAACATGCGCATCAGGGACTCGCGCTAGATACACGGGGTAACCTTCTTTCGTGAGGCTACCCTGCGGGTCACGGTGGAGCTCTTCGTGTTTGTTACCGCGACCGATCACGTACATTCGTCTCAAAACATCCTCCACCAGAGCCACGTGCACGTACTTCAGGAAATCGGGCACTTGCCGTCCAGCTCGCCTGAGCTTCGACCTTATGGCTTCGCCTGCCTTGTAGGCAAACTGTCGAAGCGAGGCCTTTTCTTGCTGAGAGTTCATTTGCCTGTCGCGAACAGCGTCCGGCACATCCATCTCTGCTGACTCACCGGGCCCGTAGCCCACCGCTACCATGACGCTGTCCGTGTCCCCGTATATCACGGGGCATTTGTGATGGTAAAAGTCCGAAACACATTTGTTTACGACTGCGATCTGCTGCCGTCCGTGGCCAGATGTGAGAGGTCCACAAGGATGCGGAGCGGTTCCGTAGAATGAGTTGGCCAAAACTTTACACTCTCCCTCTTGTAACTTGTAGTACATTCGCTCGGCGTCACTCGCGGCGGGGTCCTTTAGCTTGACTTTGAACTCCGAGCGTCGATTCAGGTAATACTCAACCGACGATGCGAACACCCCGGGCGCCCTGACGTACGACCCGGTGCTC
>NW_027051786.1:5000-7500 GCF_036321145.2 Pelmatolapia mariae
GAGGAGTGTGTGTGTGTGGCAAAGTGTTTCTGAGCAGAGTACCAGGGGCACGGAGAAAAGTTGTCGTACCATATGCACGAGGAAGTACATAGCAAAGTGCTGCTGAGCAGAGTACCAGGGGCTTGTAGAAACATTGTCGTACCATATGCACGAGGAGTGTGTGTGTGTGGCAAAGTGTTTCTGAGCAGAGTACCAGGGGCACGGAGAAAAGTTGTCGTACCATATGCACGAGGAAGTACATAGCAAAGTGCTGCTGAGCAGAGTACCAGGGGCACGGAGAAAAGCTGTCGTACCATATGCACGAGGAGTGTGTGTGTGTGGCAAAGTGTTTCTGAGCAGAGTACCAGGGGCATGTAGAAACATTGTCGTACCATATGCACGAGGAGTGTGTGTGTGGCAAAGTGTTTCTGAGCAGTGTACCAGGGGCATGTAGAAACATTGTCGTACCATATGCACGAGGAGTGTGTGTGTGGCAAAGTGTTTCTGAGCAGTGTACCAGGGGCACGGAGAAAAGTTGTCGTACCATATGCACGAGGAGTGTGTGTGTGGCAAAGTGCTGCTGAGCAGAGTACCAGGGGCACGGAGAAAAGTTGTCGTACCATATGCACGAGGAAGTACATAGCAAAGTGCTGCTGAGCAGAGTACCAGGGGCACGGAGAAAAGCTGTCGTACCATATGCACGAGGAAGTACATAGCAAAGTGCTGCTGAGCAGAGTACCAGGGGCACGGAGAAAAGCTGTCGTACCATATGCACGAGGAAGTACATAGCAAAGTGCTGCTGAGCAGAGTACCAGGGGCACGGAGAAAAGCTGTCGTACCATATGCACGAGGCCTGTCCAGCAGCACATCTTTTTCGACCGTAAAGGAGAGAGGAGGCCGACTCACCACCTCGGCCAAATGGAGACAGCACATCAGCAGGGCCAGTGCGCCAGCAGCACATCTTTTTCGACCGTAAAGGAGAGAGGAGGCCGACTCACCACCTCGGCCAAATGGAGACAGCACATCAGCAGGGCCAGTGCGCCAGCAGCACATCTTTTTCGACCGTAAAGGAGAGAGGAGGCCGACTCACCCCCTCGGCCAAATGGAGACACAACAGCAGCAGGGCCAGTGGAGCAGCATGCATCTTGTTCAGCGGTAAGGGAGACAGGGAGATGTGATGGTGGTCCCCGGGGCCCCCTGGAGGTGGGGGAGATCAGCAACTAGCTAGCGAGGAGAGCGCGTACAGCCGACGTGGCATAAGTGTTTCTGCGCAGTGTACCAGGGGCTTGTGGAAAAGCTGTCGTACCATATGCACGGGAAGTACATAGCAAAGTGCTGCTGAGCAGAGTACCAGGGGCATGTAGAAACATTGTCGTACCATATGCACGAGGAGTGTGTGTGTGTGGCAAAGTGTTTCTGAGCAGAGTACCAGGGGCACGGAGAAAAGTTGTCGTACCATATGCACGAGGAAGTACATAGCAAAGTGCTGCTGAGCAGAGTACCAGGGGCACGGAGAAAAGTTGTCGTACCATATGCACGAGGAGTGTGTGTGTGTGGCAAAGTGTTTCTGAGCAGAGTACCAGGGGCACGGAGAAAAGTTGTCGTACCATATGCACGAGGAAGTACATAGCAAAGTGCTGCTGAGCAGAGTACCAGGGGCACGGAGAAAAGTTGTCGTACCATATGCACGAGGAGTGTGTGTGTGTGGCAAAGTGTTTCTGAGCAGAGTACCAGGGGCACGGAGAAAAGTTGTCGTACCATATGCACGAGGAAGTACATAGCAAAGTGCTGCTGAGCAGAGTACCAGGGGCTTGTAGAAACATTGTCGTACCATATGCACGAGGAGTGTGTGTGTGTGGCAAAGTGTTTCTGAGCAGAGTACCAGGGGCACGGAGAAAAGTTGTCGTACCATATGCACGAGGAAGTACATAGCAAAGTGCTGCTGAGCAGAGTACCAGGGGCACGGAGAAAAGCTGTCGTACCATATGCACGAGGAGTGTGTGTGTGTGGCAAAGTGTTTCTGAGCAGAGTACCAGGGGCATGTAGAAACATTGTCGTACCATATGCACGAGGAGTGTGTGTGTGGCAAAGTGTTTCTGAGCAGTGTACCAGGGGCATGTAGAAACATTGTCGTACCATATGCACGAGGAGTGTGTGTGTGGCAAAGTGTTTCTGAGCAGTGTACCAGGGGCACGGAGAAAAGTTGTCGTACCATATGCACGAGGAGTGTGTGTGTGGCAAAGTGCTGCTGAGCAGAGTACCAGGGGCACGGAGAAAAGTTGTCGTACCATATGCACGAGGAAGTACATAGCAAAGTGCTGCTGAGCAGAGTACCAGGGGCACGGAGAAAAGCTGTCGTACCATATGCACGAGGAAGTACATAGCAAAGTGCTGCTGAGCAGAGTACCAGGGGCACGGAGAAAAGCTGTCGTACCATATGCACGAGGAAGTACATAGCAAAGTGCTGCTGAGCAGAGTACCAGGGGCACGGAGAAAAGCTGTCGTACCATATGCACGAGGC
>NW_027051786.1:17500-20000 GCF_036321145.2 Pelmatolapia mariae
GACTCACCCCCTCGGCCAAATGGAGAGAGGGATTCAGCAGGGCCAGTGCGCCAGCAGCACATCTTTTTCGACCGTAAAGGAGAGAGGAGGCCGACTCACCACCTCGGCCAAATGGAGACAGCACATCAGCAGGGCCAGTGCGCCAGCAGCACATCTTTTTCGACCGTAAAGGAGAGAGGAGGCCGACTCACCACCTCGGCCAAATGGAGACAGCACATCAGCAGGGCCAGTGCGCCAGCAGCACATCTTTTTCGACCGTAAAGGAGAGAGGAGGCCGACTCACCCCCTCGGCCAAATGGAGACACAACAGCAGCAGGGCCAGTGGAGCAGCATGCATCTTGTTCAGCGGTAAGGGAGACAGGGAGATGTGATGGTGGTCCCCGGGGCCCCCTGGAGGTGGGGGAGATCAGCAACTAGCTAGCGAGGAGAGCGCGTACAGCCGACGTGGCATAAGTGTTTCTGCGCAGTGTACCAGGGGCTTGTGGAAAAGCTGTCGTACCATATGCACGGGAAGTACATAGCAAAGTGCTGCTGAGCAGAGTACCAGGGGCATGTAGAAACATTGTCGTACCATATGCACGAGGAGTGTGTGTGTGTGGCAAAGTGTTTCTGAGCAGAGTACCAGGGGCACGGAGAAAAGTTGTCGTACCATATGCACGAGGAAGTACATAGCAAAGTGCTGCTGAGCAGAGTACCAGGGGCACGGAGAAAAGTTGTCGTACCATATGCACGAGGAGTGTGTGTGTGTGGCAAAGTGTTTCTGAGCAGAGTACCAGGGGCACGGAGAAAAGTTGTCGTACCATATGCACGAGGAAGTACATAGCAAAGTGCTGCTGAGCAGAGTACCAGGGGCACGGAGAAAAGTTGTCGTACCATATGCACGAGGAGTGTGTGTGTGTGGCAAAGTGTTTCTGAGCAGAGTACCAGGGGCACGGAGAAAAGTTGTCGTACCATATGCACGAGGAAGTACATAGCAAAGTGCTGCTGAGCAGAGTACCAGGGGCTTGTAGAAACATTGTCGTACCATATGCACGAGGAGTGTGTGTGTGTGGCAAAGTGTTTCTGAGCAGAGTACCAGGGGCACGGAGAAAAGTTGTCGTACCATATGCACGAGGAAGTACATAGCAAAGTGCTGCTGAGCAGAGTACCAGGGGCACGGAGAAAAGCTGTCGTACCATATGCACGAGGAGTGTGTGTGTGTGGCAAAGTGTTTCTGAGCAGAGTACCAGGGGCATGTAGAAACATTGTCGTACCATATGCACGAGGAGTGTGTGTGTGGCAAAGTGTTTCTGAGCAGTGTACCAGGGGCATGTAGAAACATTGTCGTACCATATGCACGAGGAGTGTGTGTGTGGCAAAGTGTTTCTGAGCAGTGTACCAGGGGCACGGAGAAAAGTTGTCGTACCATATGCACGAGGAGTGTGTGTGTGGCAAAGTGCTGCTGAGCAGAGTACCAGGGGCACGGAGAAAAGTTGTCGTACCATATGCACGAGGAAGTACATAGCAAAGTGCTGCTGAGCAGAGTACCAGGGGCACGGAGAAAAGCTGTCGTACCATATGCACGAGGAAGTACATAGCAAAGTGCTGCTGAGCAGAGTACCAGGGGCACGGAGAAAAGCTGTCGTACCATATGCACGAGGAAGTACATAGCAAAGTGCTGCTGAGCAGAGTACCAGGGGCACGGAGAAAAGCTGTCGTACCATATGCACGAGGCCTGTCCAGCAGCACATCTTTTTCGACCGTAAAGGAGAGAGGAGGCCGACTCACCACCTCGGCCAAATGGAGACAGCACATCAGCAGGGCCAGTGCGCCAGCAGCACATCTTTTTCGACCGTAAAGGAGAGAGGAGGCCGACTCACCACCTCGGCCAAATGGAGACAGCACATCAGCAGGGCCAGTGCGCCAGCAGCACATCTTTTTCGACCGTAAAGGAGAGAGGAGGCCGACTCACCCCCTCGGCCAAATGGAGACACAACAGCAGCAGGGCCAGTGGAGCAGCATGCATCTTGTTCAGCGGTAAGGGAGACAGGGAGATGTGATGGTGGTCCCCGGGGCCCCCTGGAGGTGGGGGAGATCAGCAACTAGCTAGCGAGGAGAGCGCGTACAGCCGACGTGGCATAAGTGTTTCTGCGCAGTGTACCAGGGGCTTGTGGAAAAGCTGTCGTACCATATGCACGGGAAGTACATAGCAAAGTGCTGCTGAGCAGAGTACCAGGGGCATGTAGAAACATTGTCGTACCATATGCACGAGGAGTGTGTGTGTGTGGCAAAGTGTTTCTGAGCAGAGTACCAGGGGCACGGAGAAAAGTTGTCGTACCATATGCACGAGGAAGTACATAGCAAAGTGCTGCTGAGCAGAGTACCAGGGGCACGGAGAAAAGTTGTCGTACCATATGCACGAGGAGTGTGTGTGTGTGGCAAAGTGTTTCTGAGCAGAGTACCAGGGGCACGGAGAAAAGTTGTCGTACCATATGCACGAGGAAGTACATAGCAAAGTGCT
>NW_027051786.1:30000-35000 GCF_036321145.2 Pelmatolapia mariae
CCTCGGCCAAATGGAGAGAGGGATTCAGCAGGGCCAGTGCGCCAGCAGCACATCTTTTTCGACCGTAAAGGAGAGAGGAGGCCGACTCACCCCCTCGGCCAAATGGAGAGAGGAACTCAGCAGGGCCAGTGCGCCAGCAGCACATCTTTTTCGACCGTAAAGGAGAGGGGAGGCCGACTCACCCCCTCGGCCAAATGGAGAGAGGAACTCAGCAGGGCCAGTGCGCCAGCAGCACATCTTTTTCGACCGTAAAGGAGAGAGGAGGCCGACTCACCCCCTCGGCCAAATGGAGAGAGGGATTCAGCAGGGCCAGTGCGCCAGCAGCACATCTTTTTCGACCGTAAAGGAGAGAGGAGGCCGACTCACCACCTCGGCCAAATGGAGACAGCACATCAGCAGGGCCAGTGCGCCAGCAGCACATCTTTTTCGACCGTAAAGGAGAGAGGAGGCCGACTCACCACCTCGGCCAAATGGAGACAGCACATCAGCAGGGCCAGTGCGCCAGCAGCACATCTTTTTCGACCGTAAAGGAGAGAGGAGGCCGACTCACCCCCTCGGCCAAATGGAGACACAACAGCAGCAGGGCCAGTGGAGCAGCATGCATCTTGTTCAGCGGTAAGGGAGACAGGGAGATGTGATGGTGGTCCCCGGGGCCCCCTGGAGGTGGGGGAGATCAGCAACTAGCTAGCGAGGAGAGCGCGTACAGCCGACGTGGCATAAGTGTTTCTGCGCAGTGTACCAGGGGCTTGTGGAAAAGCTGTCGTACCATATGCACGGGAAGTACATAGCAAAGTGCTGCTGAGCAGAGTACCAGGGGCATGTAGAAACATTGTCGTACCATATGCACGAGGAGTGTGTGTGTGTGGCAAAGTGTTTCTGAGCAGAGTACCAGGGGCACGGAGAAAAGTTGTCGTACCATATGCACGAGGAAGTACATAGCAAAGTGCTGCTGAGCAGAGTACCAGGGGCACGGAGAAAAGTTGTCGTACCATATGCACGAGGAGTGTGTGTGTGTGGCAAAGTGTTTCTGAGCAGAGTACCAGGGGCACGGAGAAAAGTTGTCGTACCATATGCACGAGGAAGTACATAGCAAAGTGCTGCTGAGCAGAGTACCAGGGGCACGGAGAAAAGTTGTCGTACCATATGCACGAGGAGTGTGTGTGTGTGGCAAAGTGTTTCTGAGCAGAGTACCAGGGGCACGGAGAAAAGTTGTCGTACCATATGCACGAGGAAGTACATAGCAAAGTGCTGCTGAGCAGAGTACCAGGGGCATGGAGAAACATTGTCGTACCATATGCACGAGGAGTGTGTGTGTGTGGCAAAGTGTTTCTGAGCAGAGTACCAGGGGCACGGAGAAAAGTTGTCGTACCATATGCACGAGGAAGTACATAGCAAAGTGCTGCTGAGCAGAGTACCAGGGGCACGGAGAAAAGCTGTCGTACCATATGCACGAGGAGTGTGTGTGTGTGGCAAAGTGTTTCTGAGCAGAGTACCAGGGGCATGTAGAAACATTGTCGTACCATATGCACGAGGAGTGTGTGTGTGGCAAAGTGTTTCTGAGCAGTGTACCAGGGGCATGTAGAAACATTGTCGTACCATATGCACGAGGAGTGTGTGTGTGGCAAAGTGTTTCTGAGCAGTGTACCAGGGGCACGGAGAAAAGTTGTCGTACCATATGCACGAGGAGTGTGTGTGTGGCAAAGTGCTGCTGAGCAGAGTACCAGGGGCACGGAGAAAAGTTGTCGTACCATATGCACGAGGAAGTACATAGCAAAGTGCTGCTGAGCAGAGTACCAGGGGCACGGAGAAAAGCTGTCGTACCATATGCACGAGGAAGTACATAGCAAAGTGCTGCTGAGCAGAGTACCAGGGGCACGGAGAAAAGCTGTCGTACCATATGCACGAGGAAGTACATAGCAAAGTGCTGCTGAGCAGAGTACCAGGGGCACGGAGAAAAGCTGTCGTACCATATGCACGAGGCCTGTCCAGCAGCACATCTTTTTCGACCGTAAAGGAGAGAGGAGGCCGACTCACCACCTCGGCCAAATGGAGACAGCACATCAGCAGGGCCAGTGCGCCAGCAGCACATCTTTTTCGACCGTAAAGGAGAGAGGAGGCCGACTCACCACCTCGGCCAAATGGAGACAGCACATCAGCAGGGCCAGTGCGCCAGCAGCACATCTTTTTCGACCGTAAAGGAGAGAGGAGGCCGACTCACCCCCTCGGCCAAATGGAGACACAACAGCAGCAGGGCCAGTGGAGCAGCATGCATCTTGTTCAGCGGTAAGGGAGACAGGGAGATGTGATGGTGGTCCCCGGGGCCCCCTGGAGGTGGGGGAGATCAGCAACTAGCTAGCGAGGAGAGCGCGTACAGCCGACGTGGCATAAGTGTTTCTGCGCAGTGTACCAGGGGCTTGTGGAAAAGCTGTCGTACCATATGCACGGGAAGTACATAGCAAAGTGCTGCTGAGCAGAGTACCAGGGGCATGTAGAAACATTGTCGTACCATATGCACGAGGAGTGTGTGTGTGTGGCAAAGTGTTTCTGAGCAGAGTACCAGGGGCACGGAGAAAAAGTTGTCGTACCATATGCACGAGGAAGTACATAGCAAAGTGCTGCTGAGCAGAGTACCAGGGGCACGGAGAAAAGTTGTCGTACCATATGCACGAGGAGTGTGTGTGTGTGGCAAAGTGTTTCTGAGCAGAGTACCAGGGGCACGGAGAAAAGTTGTCGTACCATATGCACGAGGAAGTACATAGCAAAGTGCTGCTGAGCAGAGTACCAGGGGCACGGAGAAAAGTTGTCGTACCATATGCACGAGGAGTGTGTGTGTGTGGCAAAGTGTTTCTGAGCAGAGTACCAGGGGCACGGAGAAAAGTTGTCGTACCATATGCACGAGGAAGTACATAGCAAAGTGCTGCTGAGCAGAGTACCAGGGGCTTGTAGAAACATTGTCGTACCATATGCACGAGGAGTGTGTGTGTGTGGCAAAGTGTTTCTGAGCAGAGTACCAGGGGCACGGAGAAAAGTTGTCGTACCATATGCACGAGGAAGTACATAGCAAAGTGCTGCTGAGCAGAGTACCAGGGGCACGGAGAAAAGCTGTCGTACCATATGCACGAGGAGTGTGTGTGTGTGGCAAAGTGTTTCTGAGCAGAGTACCAGGGGCATGTAGAAACATTGTCGTACCATATGCACGAGGAGTGTGTGTGTGGCAAAGTGTTTCTGAGCAGTGTACCAGGGGCATGTAGAAACATTGTCGTACCATATGCACGAGGAGTGTGTGTGTGGCAAAGTGTTTCTGAGCAGTGTACCAGGGGCACGGAGAAAAGTTGTCGTACCATATGCACGAGGAGTGTGTGTGTGGCAAAGTGCTGCTGAGCAGAGTACCAGGGGCACGGAGAAAAGTTGTCGTACCATATGCACGAGGAAGTACATAGCAAAGTGCTGCTGAGCAGAGTACCAGGGGCACGGAGAAAAGCTGTCGTACCATATGCACGAGGAAGTACATAGCAAAGTGCTGCTGAGCAGAGTACCAGGGGCACGGAGAAAAGCTGTCGTACCATATGCACGAGGAAGTACATAGCAAAGTGCTGCTGAGCAGAGTACCAGGGGCACGGAGAAAAGCTGTCGTACCATATGCACGAGGCCTGTCCAGCAGCACATCTTTTTCGACCGTAAAGGAGAGAGGAGGCCGACTCACCACCTCGGCCAAATGGAGACAGCACATCAGCAGGGCCAGTGCGCCAGCAGCACATCTTTTTCGACCGTAAAGGAGAGAGGAGGCCGACTCACCACCTCGGCCAAATGGAGACAGCACATCAGCAGGGCCAGTGCGCCAGCAGCACATCTTTTTTCGACCGTAAAGGAGAGAGGAGGCCGACTCACCCCCCTCGGCCAAATGGAGACACAACAGCAGCAGGGCCAGTGGAGCAGCATGCATCTTGTTCAGCGGTAAGGGAGACAGGGAGATGTGATGGTGGTCCCCGGGGCCCCTGGAGGTGGGGGAGATCAGCAACTAGCTAGCGAGGAGAGCGCGTACAGCCGACGTGGCATAAGTGTTTCTGCGCAGTGTACCAGGGGCTTGTGGAAAAGCTGTCGTACCATATGCACGGGAAGTACATAGCAAAGTGCTGCTGAGCAGAGTACCAGGGGCATGTAGAAACATTGTCGTACCATATGCACGAGGAGTGTGTGTGTGTGGCAAAGTGTTTCTGAGCAGAGTACCAGGGGCACGGAGAAAAGTTGTCGTACCATATGCACGAGGAAGTACATAGCAAAGTGCTGCTGAGCAGAGTACCAGGGGCACGGAGAAAAGTTGTCGTACCATATGCACGAGGAGTGTGTGTGTGTGGCAAAGTGTTTCTGAGCAGAGTACCAGGGGCACGGAGAAAAGTTGTCGTACCATATGCACGAGGAAGTACATAGCAAAGTGCTGCTGAGCAGAGTACCAGGGGCACGGAGAAAAGTTGTCGTACCATATGCACGAGGAGTGTGTGTGTGTGGCAAAGTGTTTCTGAGCAGAGTACCAGGGGCACGGAGAAAAGTTGTCGTACCATATGCACGAGGAAGTACATAGCAAAGTGCTGCTGAGCAGAGTACCAGGGGCTTGTAGAAACATTGTCGTACCATATGCACGAGGAGTGTGTGTGTGTGGCAAAGTGTTTCTGAGCAGAGTACCAGGGGCACGGAGAAAAGTTGTCGTACCATATGCACGAGGAAGTACATAGCAAAGTGCTGCTGAGCAGAGTACCAGGGGCACGGAGAAAAGCTGTCGTACCATATGCACGAGGAGTGTGTGTGTGTGGCAAAGTGTTTCTGAGCAGAGTACCAGGGGCATGTAGAAACATTGTCGTACCATATGCACGAGGAGTGTGTGTGTGGCAAAGTGTTTCTGAGCAGTGTACCAGGGGCATGTAGAAACATTGTCGTACCATATGCACGAGGAGTGTGTGTGTGGCAAAGTGTTTCTGAGCAGTGTACCAGGGGCACGGAGAAAA
>NW_027051787.1:0-40938 GCF_036321145.2 Pelmatolapia mariae
TGCTGTAGGACGATATCTTGCTCAGGATCTTCTTCTTGACATAGCCAAAGAGCAAATCTTTGGGTGGCAACAGCATGCGCTCCTTAATGAGGCCAAACATGAAACGAAGTAGGAGATCAGAGACTCCCTCATTATTCTCCAGCACTTCATCCACTTGATGCTGAATATAGGAGCTTAAATTCTTTTTTTGAGCTTTGATGTCCTCCAGTTTGTAAGACGCAGCCAGGAACTCTTGAACACTCAAGTGGCCAAAGCGAAACACAGTGGTACCGTTCAGTCCCGTCTCCGTTCTCAAAACAAGCGGGAATGTTTCTGCGAAAGCTAAAGCTTCCTCGACACTTATCCCGTTTCCTGAAAGGTCATCCTCATACATGACGTTCTGCCCTCCCATCCGAAGCAGCGCCACCTTCTTCAGCTTGGTAAAGATAGGCAAGTGTTTAGCTTCCAGTGCACCGAAACCCAGATTGTAAATCTCAGTTAGACTCAAGGGATGCAATTTAAAACCCTTTTGCCCTTTTACGTGATCCTTTAAGGCACTTGCCATAATGGTGCAGATCGGAGGTATCTGACACAGGGAGTCCAGGCTCCTCGATATTTTCACGTGATTGATGGCTTTGTTGGCAAGATCATCATCACCGATGACCATTCGGAAGTGCTGCTCCTTCTCTTCATCGCTGAATCCCAGTAGCTCCGTGTTTTTCAGCAAATAAAAGGGAGGTATTTGATATTCGGCTGAAATTCGAGACGTTACCCATATATGAGCTCTGGGGAGTAAATTTCCCCTGATCAGGTTAGTGACAAGACGGTCTGCAGTTGATGCTTCAGAAACATCACTCACAGGTGGACAGCCAAAGTTGAGCTGGATTTGAAACTCATCTAGTCCATCGAGAATGAACCACACCCCGTCTTCATTTAGGACAGATGCATCAAGCTCCTTCAGTTCAGGGTAAAATGTCTGGAGAAGCTCAATCAGGCTCAGTCTATCTTTCAGCAGATTCAATTCCCAGAAAGTGAGAGGAAACAGGAAGCTGATGTTGTGGTACCCCTTGTCCTTGGCCCAATCAAGAGCACAGCTCTGCACCATTGTGGTTTTTCCGACTCCGCTCACTCCTAAAGTGCTGACTGTTCTATTTCTGTTTTTATGTTGACATTTGCACGATAAAATGTCTGCAAGTGGAGCGTCTGGAAAAAAGAAGCTCCTATCCAGGCGTCTGTACTCATGCTGGAAGAATTCAGGCTCTATGTAGTTGTACCTGATGTCCTGATAGCAGAGCCTCGAAGGACGTATTGAGCTTTTGGAAAAGGCCTCATCCAGGCTCTCATATTTGCTCCTCAGCGCAGCTTTGAGACAGGTTTGGAGATCCATAACAATGGCAGATGTTCCTGAAAAGATGAAAAGTCAGTGAGAAACATTTTACTGCAGAGTCAATCCACAAAAACTCAAAAAGTCAGTGTCTCCCACCTGAAGGTTAAAAACACAGAGGGTTAAAAACACATTTAGGCCATAAAAACCCCAACCAAATCAATTTTACACTCAATGCAAGTGCCACAATCACATTTTTGATCAGAATGCTTTTTTATTACCAGCCTGAGCATCAATACGTCATGCTTTCAATAACAAAACAGGCACAGGTGCTCTGTTGTAATCTACAGCTTCTACACACAAGGCTGCACAGTCACACAAAATTTGCAGGCATGTGGATGTCTGTGAAGAACCTTGTGCACGCTGTCTAATGACAAAGTTTACTTCATTTGGACAGTCAGATTCAAGCGGACCCTTGACCCTCTCCAGGTTGAGTTGAAGGAAGCTAAACTTTATTTTTTAATTTAACACCACATGAGACTAAAACTCTTGGACTGCCATTCAGCTTTTAGTATTGAGGAATCTCTTTGGATGGCAATCAGCTGATTGACATTCACCTCAAGCACTAAAGACTACCGTGACCTGGATAACCAGGTCACGGTAGTCAAAACCTTTGGTACCCTGAATGTTTGATGTGTGCTCTGATAATTCACCTGATACATTTTTAAACAGTACATTTTTAAACAGTGTATTTTGGGTAAACTTTCAGGAGTCATATCACCATGTGGGACAGGTGGCTGCTCCAAACAAGGTAGATCATACTAAAGGTCTCCTCTCTACCTGGATTTTCATACCAGACTTATCATCTAGCCTCCAGCCTTCTTCAGTGCCAATGAAATTTTTCTACTATGACTATATTTTTACATTATGTAGCTTTAAAATCGAGAACCAATTAGGTGTTCAGATGTTCTCTACAACAGTTTAATATATCCCCTTAGACTTAGTGTTGATTGTATAAATAATTGTAGAGAGCAAAAACTGTTACATTTAGATTTTTTGTTGTTGACAAAGATTAAATGTATTTTTCAGGCCTTAATATGTGCATTTCCCTGTACTTATGAAGTCACGGGGACTGTAAAAGGCAGGTAAGTGACCAGTTTCAACTCCTATCAACTTTAGAGCTTGTAAAATATTGATAGGTAGAATGCAAAATGTTCAACTAAAACATTTGTTCCCCTTTATGTGGAAACAAATGGTTTAATAAGATGCTAAGATTTACACTTAATACACCAGAGGGACAGCTCAGAGAGGATTCTTGTGAGGAAGGACATACAGGAGGTTGGTGAGACAAAGAAAGAAGCTAGGCACAAGGTGATGGGGGCAGATAACCCCCTGTGGCGACCTCTAAAAGGAGCAGTAATAGAAGAAGAAAGAAAAAAGATCATAATTTAAGCATCGGAGATGCTGTTTCACAGAGCACTATTTGGAGCTTAGTGTGATAACTGCAGGCTTAACTGCATATCAGCACTCATGTGAAAAACACTGAAAAACAAGCTGAAGTGAAATCATATAAACATTTCAAACTAAAAACAGCAACGGGGCCAATACATTAAATCATCGTTGTTTCAGATGAAGATATGTTGTAAGGCTCGTACTTTCTCGTGTGTTTTGTTGCATTTTGTTGTGCTTGCTAAAAATAAATTCATTTTTTAGAAGTTACTCTCACTCAGCAGCAAATCAAACGCTTATTTTACCTGTTGCCTGATAATTATTTACTGTATTATTGTGCTGCATATCAATAGTCACTGTAAATACCCGTGTAGGATTGCGCATGCTCAGTGATATAAGTTCCTATTTCGGAACAGAAAAAGTGCCCCCAGTGTAGCCCGCTGAAAAGTAAAAAAAAAACAAAAACAATAAGGAAACCTAACCATCGTTTGAACACACAGAAATGAATTTAACTAAAATCGACCCCCTAAAAAAAACACCATCAGCTGCTTTAAACCAGAATTTGAAATCGAAAGTAAAACGATGCCGGTGTTTGGCAAAAACCTCACCCAGCTGAACTGCAAGGCGGGACTGTTGCTTCATCTTGCATTATACTTACTCGTTTATGTATTAATTTACGTATTAACAAGCGAGCCAAACTCACCGAAGAGGGTACAGCACCTTTCTTTTCCACGAAGAGGAGATTGCGGCGTTCACGGCAGCATTGTGCGGAGAAGAAAACGACAAGAAAAAAATACTTTCACTTTCTTAGGACCCGCCACAGCTGAGGAGCACGAATGGGCGTGAACCACAAAGCTGATATAACCGGGAACGACCGGTCTCTGGACTACTGGACTTTTAGGGGGCGCTAGCTAGCTACTCCAGTGCTTTTGCCCAAAACAACATACATCTCCCGAGTTAAAGATCTTTATTGTGGTTTTCACTGCATTTCACACAGAAGTGGCCATAAAAATATACATAACTCCACTTTTAGATCTTTATCGATTTTAACTACCTCAAAATACCCATCTGTGAGTGTTCTGTGCATGCTGAGCAACTTTCCCAGTATCCGCCATTTTGACTCCTGGCATGAAGCCAGCAGCAACGGGGACTTTAAAGCAAGCAGTCTCCTGATGGACACGCCTTCAACCGCCACAACCAGCTCTTCTGCAAACTTGCACCCTTCTGTTGTTGTTTATTAACCTTTCTAACAGCTGCCTGGCGTTTGTTTGTAAACGGGCGCAATCGAGGAAGTATGTCCCGACGTAAATCCTTAACAGCCAGTGTGCATTAGCGGAATACTAGTGTTTTATGGGAAAAACAAGAAGGGAAATAAATGCATTTTTGTTTTTAATTCGTTAAAATTATCGCTGCTGTATTCCCGAAACTACTTCCGCCTTTTTTATTCCATTGTTTATTTATTTTTAGTCTTTGTACAATCACATTCACATGCTCTCCCACCCTGGCTCTGACATCTACCAACCCTCAGAGACACAGGACTTCGCTTACATTTTAAAGACGGGCTGACTCATCCTCTCTCTCTCTGGAACTCACCTGTCTGCCCACTTGCAGTCTCAGCCTTAAGAAAGTAAGGGCTGCCATTTTAGTCACCTTTGTTGGTAAACTGCATTTAAATCCACCAGTTCTGGTTTAAACCTTAACACCTGTCCTGACTTACTTACCTCAACTGGTTGCGGCAGATGCCTGGTGTCCGCCCCTCCCTGAGTCTGGTTCTGCTGGAGGTTTCGTCCTGTTAAAAGGGAGTTTTTCCTTCCCACTGTTGCCAAAGTACGGAGCAAGGCAAGGGATATTGGGGGAAAACAAGACGTACTTTTGCGATTAAATTTCAGTTGGTTTTTTTTTCAGTTTTCTTTCCTCCAATGTCCCTTGTCGGGCTCCGTATCAAAGTGCTTGCTCACAGGGCGTCATCTAATTTTCGGGTTTTTCTCTGTTTTCTTTCTATTATTGTAGGATCTTTATTTTACAATATAAAGTGTCTTGGAGCAACTGTTGTTGTGACTTAAGGCTATATAATGAAAACTGAATTCCATCTTCTTTGGGTATAAAAATCGTAGGGGAGAAGGTTTTATTTAGGGATAATCTAAACCAAATTTTGAAGGCTACCTGGAGGCGCCTGTATTGCCCTGTAAGTGCCACAGAGGGGCAGTCTCTGCTTGTTAAAGCTGACACAAACATAGAGCTAAGTTGGGATTTCCTGATGTGTGTGTGCTCTCTCTGAAAGGTAGGTAGTGCATGAGGCAGGCTTCTTACAGTGTCCTTTAAGAGCAATAAGCACGCTACATACAGGGACTTCACATAGATTCTTCTTCATTATATTAATTACAGCCTTGCAAGACATGCAGCTTTGTTTTCTGGTATGGCACACAATCATACACTTGAATCTTCTGGCCTCAACATAAACCTGACACCTTCACTTGTACCTAAACTGCTTGTTTGGAGTCAGTATTGGTCTAAACACATACCGTCTTTAATCTTTGCTAAATAGCTTTGAACTACACATAGCAGTCAACTCACCTAACCTTTATTTGATCCCTTCTCCTGATCAAATAAACATCTTCTTCTACTGATCTTCTTCTATGGATCAAATAGACAAAACCCACAATCTGTCTCTTGTGTTTCTAGTCCCGTTTTTTTGCCTCAACCTCTAAATCCACCTTTGCTTTCCCGTATTTATTACAAAGGCCACACTTGTGGCTTTGAAGATCTTTAGTTGAACCCATGTTCCAAAGAGACAGGCAGGAGTCACAATGAACCGGGGACAAAGACTGGAGAACAACTCCATTAGCTTGAAGCCTAATGTCTCCCTATCAATTCCAGGAAGCTTCTCACTTTGTTACAATACATTATGTACCACACTTTGGCATACACTATTGTGAGAACATTAACTTTGTTGTTCAGGCGTGGTTCAAATGGCAAACACAGAGGTCAGAGAGTCAGCGTGGAGCCTGATGCTGCTAACAAAACAACCCACCAGAAAATCAAATGAAATGAAGATTCGTAACAGTTCAGGCTTGAAAGGTGACAGAATCCTGATATTTTTCCAAATAAAATAAATACTTTTGAACTCTTTAGTTTCCTGCTTCATAACAACTGTAATGGGGTGGATTTAGAATAGAATAATTCTTTCATTGTCCCACAAGGGGAAAGTTGGTAGTTTATTTTTAACTGTCCCAACACACAGAGGCATGGCTGAGTGCTGCAAACCTTCACCTCTACTAATGTTTTTGTTTTAGGAACCTGTTTATTCTATTTTATTTGAGTGTAAACTTGGTGTGGGTATTAAACTTGGTGGATTACTTGCTGTGGAGTCCTTTGATTGCCTGCTGTGTTTAAATGTGCTGCATAAATTAACAGATTTGGCTGAATTTGTGAATGATGTAGACTCATTCAAAAGGTGGTTGTTTTGCATAAGTTTCACTGTGTGGTCGGAGTCCACCAATGTATCGCTGTATAAGTTGTTAAAAATATATATATATATATATATATTTTTTAAATACAGACTCAGGTTTTCTGAGTTTGAGAAATTTACCAGATTAATGGTTTTTGAAATGGTTTGGCATACTGCACCATGTTTTACTTCAGCTGTCCAATATGTGAGACTTTGTGTAACTCATCTCAGACATGTTGAGTGTAGAAAATAAAGTTGCTCACTGCTGCATTAACAGGCTGATACTCATGTTTAAACCCTCAGGAGGTGACTAATGGTGCATTTTGCAGGTGTGTGATTTTGTCTCATAAATGCAGCAAAATCATCCATTGTTCTCTTCCTGTTGTCGTGCTACTGAATTGTGACATTTCAGAAAAACATACATAAATACAGGAGTCAGCAAGTGGCCTCGTTTAAAGTGTATTTTATAAATTTACGTATTCAGCTTTTTTTTTAATAACATACAATAGAAACAGTGCTGATTTAAGTCGACTTTGGAGAAATATCTGGCATAAATAAAGTCCAGTATTGAGTCCAGTACAGAAACAGTAATTCAGAATACAAATCTTTGTCACTTAATGGATAAAAAATATTTGGATATAAAAATATTTCTACACACAAATACCAACTGCAGTTGTCCAGCAACTGCAGAACAATAAAAAAGAACAATCATACACTTTACAAAAGCTCATTTCTCTTTTTAAATTAATGTTTAGAGTGGAGTTTTAATCTGGGTTGAATGCTGTCAGTAGCAAACAGTATAATCAATTCCTTTTAAAGGCACCGAGAGAGCAGTAGTTAAGGCAAAAGTTAGTCATTTATTTGAGGATGGTATACGTGTCTATTATGGCCAAACATTTCATTTCCACCCACGTAACACATGCTAAACTCCTTTATAACCAAAGCAGATACAGGCTGCTGAATTTCCCCTTCTTTGTCTTTTTCCAGAGTTCAACCTAATTAAAAAAAAAATCATTTGCTAATCAAAGACATTCTTATTTCATATCTGCATCAACTTGCCAACGTGCAACTTCAACCCTCTCCTTTCTCCTGACTTCAAACCTCTCCACAAAACATCAACAAGCACCAGAGGCGGAGCTTGTCTCCCTCTGCTATTCAACCTGAGGACAGTTTCCATTTTGCACGACGCCAGGGACGCAGAGGTTCAGGTTGTGCACCCTCCTGTAGACGAAGTGGAAGACCTGAGCGCGCGGCCGGCTGTGGAGCTCGGCTTTGATTCGCTGAGGGTGCGTGTCTGGGGTGAGCTGCTGGCTGGTTTCCTCGTTGACCAGAAACAGAGCGTAGTTCTCAGGGTCAGAGATCCTGAACTTCTGGGCGCACAGTGAGCAGACCTCTTCTGTGGTGGTGTACGGGTGGACGACCAGCGTTTTGGCCGTGCAGCCCGCCCCCGGCTCTTGCAGCGCAACTCGGAGATAGTTCTAGAGAGAAAAGAGTTCAAGTTTAGAAAACTGTAAAATGAACGAAAGGGGCATTTCTGAGGAGGTGAGCAGGCAGGAAACCAACATGCAGTGACAAAGATTTTACATGCAGTAATGTTACCACGAGCAACATGCTGTGATGTTAGTACAGATGAGACACAGCACCTTCCATGCCCCTGTCCAAAGCTGGATTTACTCTTACTGGTACAAGTTTGACTCACTGCCTGGATGGTCAAGGTCGGCTCAGGTCAGGTGATACCTGAAAGTCGTCCACACACGGTACTGAACGCTGGGCGGTCCGCCGGCGGTGCCACTGGTGCAACGTGTTCCTGGCCTCGGAGCTCAGCACCCGGGCTGCCTGCTCCTCCTGGAAGTTCTTGATGAGGGACATGGCTCCGTAGGCGCTGGTCAGGTAGTAACCGCCTGGGGTAAAAATTAAATACAAAAAGAAATGAAACCAACCGAAGTTAAAAATAATTAAGAAAAATGAAGACAGTTGCTCCTTTGTGGCAGAAATGAATCAGATTTGGTGCATAAGGGTCAAAGATATTTACCTACATAGCCGATTATTAAACATTTTCAGTTTACGTGCCAGACAGCTTGGCGCTGATGGGAAAATATTTCACTCTTGGTACATTAAACCTTCTTATTTTTCCCTTTTGAAGTGGTTCCAGGCCATTAAAAATCAAAACACTGACTGGAATTTCCTTGCTGTGAGGACTTTTCCTTCCTATGCAAGCATTTATCAAGTTTTCTCAAAGAACCTTCAAAAAAACTGGAGCTGAGAGTCACTGTAAAAGACCTCAGTGATATGCTCGATACTGGACCTTACACCTTCTACTGAAGGCAAAACAAAGACCATGCAGCTTTAAAAAGAAGAAACAAACAGGTTAAATGACTTTAGACAGAAACTGTTGGGACACTTTGCAGTTCAGTCTTTATTTATAGTATTTATCATCATCCTACGAGTGAACTTTGTGTCTTTAGTTTCCACTAAATACCAAGCCTCATAATGAAGACATCAATGCTAAAATAAGGAAAACCTCACATTTGTTTTTTTTAATCAAACTTTAAAAAGGAACTACTTCTGTAGATTTTTGGCCGCTAGGGGGCAGCACAGCAGGCCAAGTCAATTTCTCCATAAGCACATTTTAAAGACAACAGGTGAACAGAGCGCTGTACAGCAGCACTCTGAACCAATTAAAACCAATTATAATAAAGTAACAACAGAACAATTAAAGTCATTAAAAACAAAACATCTGTAACTAACTCATCAAGTAGTGATGATTTTGGTAATGATTAAACCTCTGCCCTCATAGACACACGTGCCCCGCATCATTTCCAACCAGCAGCATTCACGGCTCTTTCACTCCCGCGAACAGTAACTAACACTAGTGTTACACAACAGACCATGACATGGTTTTAGTTAGAAAACATAACTCATTTGTTTCTCTTTCAGCTGTGTCATGGGTCCGAAGGGTTAATGACTCATTGTTAGCAGAAGGTGTACTGCTCTATAATTTACCAGCTTTTAAAACATCGCTCTGGGCCAGTGATGGAGATGAAAATACTTCAGTGAATCTTTAAATTCTTTCGTTTCTCAGGTTAGCGTCATGGTTGTACAGTACAGTACAGTACAGTTGTACTCATTCAGTAATGTATATACCTTACATATTGTACATATATTTATTACTTTTTAGATTAGCCATTTTTATATTTTGCTTGTTTTACATTATTGTATTTTGCACAACTCTGTTGCTTGTGAAGCTCGCACACAAGAATTTCACTCACATGTACTGTACCAGTGTACCTGCACATGTGATGTGACAATAAAAGTGATTTGATTTGATTACAGCTGTTACCAGCTGAATGTGGGAGTCATCTATTCATTCATTTATTTTTTTTTAATTTAAAAAGGAAAGGGCTTTTCCCCAGATAAGTGCCAGATCGGCACCTTCCAAAGATATTTTAGCCAGAGCCAAAGGAAAATCCCTAGCTCTGGAAAATCCTGATAAAATCTGTATCTTGTAAGTTCCCCTCACTCAAACCTCTAACACAAAGACATATGAGACTTTTGAAAATTATTCTCCCAAGTTTTGTCAACAATAGGAGAAAAAATAAACACTCTGGCTCAAATACACCAAAAACTAAAGGGTCACTTCATACTAATGATGAGTAACTACAGGAATACACCAGGCGAGGCTGTGCATGTTAAAGCTGTGGGCTTTTTCCTTGCACTTGAATCAATTCTTGAGATTCTACCAGACGCACTGCAGCATCTTTCAGAAGCCTCCAAAACATTCATCAAGAAAGGATCACTAAAAATGCCACCAGGTGGATTTTGTTTAAATTAAACAGAAGGCACATGAAGCTGCACAGAACAGGCGAGAGGGACCCGGCAAAGGCTTGGAGACCCTGAGCAGACTGAACTCCACCCCTGAATGCTCCCGGCGTGAATGAAAGACATGTGAAGGTGTAGCAAAGACACACACCTGGTTTATTCTCTGTGGTTTTGTTTACTCAGACATGATGCACATTTTTGAAAAAGATTTTTAGGGTGATTCATCTCATTTTCAGATATGTTTTATTTTAAATGTCACCAAGCTAAAAGTACACAGAGCAACTTAACGTGCTGTTTCATACATGGCCCTGACAGCCACACACTCACATATACAGGCGATTATTCATTATTTAGACAAACAATGAGTAACATCTTACAGCTGAGAGCTGGTCATCTACTATCATTAACATTGCTGATAAAACGTTTCACCCACCACAAAAAACCTGAGTGATCTGACCGCTAATATGGAGTCGGACCCTTTGTCGTTGCCGTTTCTCTGACTTATTACCTACTAAATTATTCATGAGCAGTATTTCTGTATAATGTTTTTTCAAAAGAAAACAGCTCCAAGTTTGTTGCTGCTGGTAATAAAACTGATAAGAGCAGCAATACTGACTCAAAACATCAAAGCTGTAAAACCATAACAATGAGTAATAAGATGCTGTAAAAGCTGCACAGTTATTAAAGGAAAGAGTTTGGAGATAAAACTCGGCAGGTTCATCGCTACATGCAGCAGCGGCAGATTATTCAAAATATTCCTTACAACAATCAGTCCTGATACAACATCCTAATACTGTCAACCAGACTGTGGCAGGAAACCACTCCTCTCACAGTCTGAACTTCCACTACGTGACTTCCACCTATAATCTTGGGTATGTACATCCATTAAACTGGAAGCTTCCTGTTCTCACACAGTCAAAATGGCAAGACCTTCCTCTGACCAGGTTACAAAACAGGGTGGACCTCTTTAGCCTCACAGCACACTGGTGTGCCCAACCTGAAGAATGAAGCATCTAAACTTTAAGACGAGGTGATGTTTTCAGTGAGCAGACCTCAGAGTCTCCCTCTGCTTTATTTAAAGTCCTGCTTTAACAATGTTACACATCAGTAGGAAAGGCTCTGTTATGACCCAATAATCTTTTCCTAGCAAACTAGTTTGGTACCTAAATGTATTATAGACATTGATCTTTTAAAGTATAAGGCATACTGTTGTTCTAACTATTTTCATATGCAGCTAAACTGAATCATGATTAGATATCGTGAAGTTATTTTTCTAAACCATGAAAAGAATTCTGCGAATATTGAGCGAACATTTCTCAGATGGTAACTGTGTCTGTAACCGATGCACAAGTGCTACTGTAATGTGTATGTCCTGTGTAACCGACAGAACCTACCCTCTCCTTGAAGCAGGGATGGATCCAGCAGCTCCATCATGTACTGGATCTCCGTGTCCAGCTGTGGCATGTCGCACTGAGCCACCACATAAGTGAGCATGGGCAGGAAGTCATCGGCACCGTACATCCTCCCTGGAAGGAAACAGATGGAGAGCAGAGGGGGATGTAGGTGTGGCAGGTTTGTATTTTCAAATTATTTTTCACTTTTATATCATTTTCAGTTCGTTTCCAGAGTTCGTTAGATCGTTCTCAGTTCTGCTTTTGCTTGAAAATGTTAAAATGTTTCATTTTAGTTTCGTTTTTATTCATTTTGACGTTAGGTTTAGTCATTTTTAATTGGAATTGTATGGAGGGCATATGTCAAGAGGCGTGATTTAGGAAAATCAGAACAGGTGTTACTTTTTGAAAACTCCTTTTGGAAGCAGTTGACTCACAGTCTAGACATCCAGAGTCTCAACAAACACGCCCATCAAAGCCTCATCAGCCAAGTTGTGATAACTACTATCACAAATGAATAAATTCTAAAACTACACAATCATTTGTCTGGTTTTTCTTTTTCTTTTTTTTTTTAGAATAAAACAATGTTTTTTTATATCTAATTTTAGTTTTTAGTTTCATTTCAGTTAACTACAATAACCTTGATGGTAGCTGCACAGGTCAGGCAGAGGAAGGAAAAGGAAAAAAATCGCAGCTGTAAACAATCAGAGGAAACTGACAAACTGGGAACAAATTGACTTTTCCATACCTGAGTTATCCTGCATGATGGTGTAAATGAGCTTACACACTCGCAGCAGCAGTGACACCTTCTTCTCGGGGGAATACATCTTCCTCATGTTCAGGAACTTCTGCCGGATTTTCTCAATAGCCACGGCATCAGGGGGCACAGCACCATCCACCCCGAGCTCCTGAGGCTTTTTGGTCTTAGCCAGGGCCAAGTTCTCCCTCAGCTGCTGCCAAGCTCCACTGCTCACCTGCAGCGAAGAGAGACAATGCATCACTGATATCAGGGCTTTATCTTTAGCATTGCTTATCTCCTCATTTATGAAGACACTTTTCTAAGATCTTCACCTGGAAGTCATGCAAAGCCGTCTCGATGACGCTGTTCAGAGGTTTTAAGACACATTTGTGCATGGCCTTCTCCAGCACCTGGTCTGTGGAAGAGGACACACCCACACACAGACAACCGGTTAAGCACCAGACACAATGTAATGATCATTTCTTTGAGTAATCAAATAATAAAGTGTGTCACTGCGTGTTGTGCAATGACAAGTTAAATAAAACTGAAACTGTACATTTGCTGTAACTCTTATGTACACTGCAGTTCCTGGGAAAGAATGAGGTGATTTACTGGTTAACCCAAAACCATCGTCACATGCTAATGACAGTCAGCATGCTTCCACAAAGGCAGCTGAGCTCATGTTCATCAACCCTGAAACTTGCACACTTTGACTTTTCTCACATTTAACACTGCACAGTCCTGGACACCGTCCTCACATATGGCTTAAATTCAGGCTAAGACTAAGTTATCAGGCTTAAATTATCCACCCTAATATCAGAGTGCATCATCTTTAAAGACTTAATGCTTTTAATCTGAAGCATCAGTAATTAAACCCAGATGACATGTGAGACATCACTGACAATAAGCTCAAAATGAGCATTCAGTCAGCAAACTGACTTTTTGTTTTCTTTATTTGCCAAAATTGATCATACCTGAATGTATTTCTTTCTTTCTTTTTATTATTTCTTTTTTAATTTATTTTTTGGAAATATGGCAATTTGACCCAGTGCACTATAAATGTATTTCAAGAAATCACATGGAAAATAAAATATCTGCATTTTTAAAATAATTTCTACTACATGATATTTGCATGTCAAAACGGAGACCATACCAAGAAATTCAGCTCGATTCAGTCAGCTCAACACTTTCGATGTTTCTATTTTTCAGTTGTTTTCTTTATTAGAAAATAACAACAACAACAACACCCTCCTACTTCACCAGAAGTTGATTCTGTTCATCTGGACGTAGCGTTTTTGGGAGAAACATTTCGTCACTCATCCAACTGACTTCTTCAGTCTCAGCTGACTGCAGGTTCCCCCAATCTTATAAACAGTACATACTCCTACCTCAGATATTACCAGCTGCATCTCTGTGGGGCTCACATAACCACTTTATGTTTAGGAGACACTTTTGAATTCCAGTCTGTTTGCTCTCATCAGCAAAACAAAGAGACTCCCTCAAATCGAAATCAGAGACCAAGTAGACTGACCTACCCCCACTTCATGCATGTCTCTGGGACTGTGAGAGGAGAAGCCACGGAGACACGGGGAAAACACAGGGATGGTTTGGCAACAGTGCAAACCACCGCGCCATCATGCTGCCAGAAGAACGTTTAAGACATAAAATGAACAGGAAGTCATTTGAGTATGAGGATGCACAATGTCTGACAGCAGAGAAGGCCCTCAGGCACATGATGCCCTTTACCATCCATCCTGTGATGAAATCATTTACGAGGATGTCAAGCTATGTCCGATATGTCTCCCTAATGCCAAGGCTCCTCTCACAAAGTTGCCTCCTAAACGGCAGCAGGAGAACAAATCAGATTTAAGCGTGATTATCTCCACTAATCACAGCAGCCTGATTTACTTTGATTAGTGGACATAACAAAAAAGCTCAAGTTGGTTGAATAATCTCTTTATTTGCTACAGTATAGTGTTTTTTTGGCTCTTTTTTTATGTGTAAGAACAGATTATATGAACATGTGGGCTAATGGGAAACATTAGCTATCTTAACACTAAAAAGCAGAAAAAGGTAAATAATTGGAACAAGGATCAACGCATGCCTTTCAAAGCTGAAGCCACAAAATGAGTAAATAAACTAAACTTTAGAGTTTGACATTCAAACACTTGAAATCAGGTTGTGTCAGATAGATTACATGTTTATGGCTCTGATAACGTTAAAGAGTGACTGACCTTGAGTGTAAGCTTTAAGCATTTCGGTCATATACCAACCTGGAAGCAGATTCTACGTGATTGTAAATACAATGGCTCCATCTGTACCTCTGACCCACGTACCCGGGCTTCAAACCATTTCCTCAACTATGCCCAGCATGCTGCATTTCACACAATCGTGTGTTATTGTTCACTGACAGCGAGTATTCATGCAGCACAGGCAACCCCAGCCTCCAGGCGCTGTTTATGCCAGACTTATGCAATGATTTATGCAGAACAAAGTACAGTGCATGCACGCACAGGAATCCTGTTCTTATGAAGAATTGGTATTCTTTTTTGCTTTCATTGTGAGCCACAGAAGTACAGGATGACTACCTCCCAATTATACCGCTCACTCTGTACGAGAGCCAAGTGCTGTGGGTCACCTGAGACAAGGGCTTGGCGAGTCCTTTATTGCAAAATGCTTACAGATATAAATCTAGAGCCATAAAAAGGAAGCCTTGGATGACTCTGTTAGATCCTCACGTGCACACAAGGATGTGATCGGAGCCTCCTGAGGATCGACCGTTACATTTTCTGACTTTCTGATTTGTTGTTAGGTTTTATCTCAAAAGCAATTAAATCGAGAGGCAAACACGTACTCCTACATCTGAAGGAACACCGGAAGCGCATAATAAATATCTCATTTACTGATTTATACCCCGCCTTTCTTCGTCATTCACATTCTCTGTTTACTTATGAATTGGGGTGTGTGCTGCCAGTCAAAAGCCTCCCTATAAGCTAACCATTCTGCTTCTCCCACTCACAATACTTCAAGTGTTGCGCTCTCTAAAATCACTCCAAATTTTGCACTTCAAGCTTTCCTTTTCATTATAAACACAAAAGAGTGAACATTTTGTTCTGCTGCAACATAACCGCACTCCCCAGTATTTCTGTAAACACACCCGAGAGGCTCGAAGGGTCACCTTAGCTCCACTTCTCCTTTTTCACAGTTATGTGTGAGTGTAACATGACATCAGGCGGACTGTCGGCTCTCAGCTCGGACTTTTTATTCGGACAGCAGACAAACGAGGGCCTAATCTGAGCCACTTTATGCTCATTTATGTTTCAGTTCCGGTGCTCACAAATGTTAAAGCAGGCTGGATGTGGCTCAGACGTCCTGAGCTGGGTTACAGCAACTATTATGGGTGTTAGACTTGGCCAAAACTCACAACACACCTCATTTGGCTCATGTAAGGTGGATGTGGAGCTAAGTTTAGGCAGCCAGACTCATCCTGATACATCAGCGTCACTCAAGGCCAAATGTGGCTCACAGGAAACTGAAGATGTGGGCCACATTTGGGCCAATGACTAGTAAAGTACACTCAAGTTTGTAGATTTCCATTTTGCAAACTATTGAATCAAAGTCTGCCTGCTTATTAAACATGTTTACATTAGTTCTCCTCTCCAAAGGGAACCTTTGTGAGCGCGAGATTGTTTATGTGCGGTCTGTTAGGACAATCAGAAAGGATCATTTCTCTGTCCCTGAACAAGGCTTTGCTGTTATTGTTTACAATGAACAAGGGGATGTGAGATGTGTGCAAAGACATGCTCACATATTCTGCAAAGCTAGTGCACAATAATCTGATCAGAATGAAGCGTCCCTTTCAGACAGTTTTCCATATGTGCAAACTATTTTTTCAAATGTTCTGACATCACTGAGAAAGCAACACTTTAAAAAAAAATATCCAGCAGGACCTGATGGATCCTAACACGAGCAGCAGTATAATGAATGAAATGAAGGCATACGAGGGTACTTTTTGACACAGTTCTGTAGCCTAGAGTCCTGACATCTAATAACACCCCCACCAAGTTAAATATATACCTAAAAGCAACACCTGTCCTTCAAAGTCAAACTCAACTACAGTGTGAGATTATGCCGACAAACGCAGGCCAGGAATAACTCACTAGGGCACAGCACGCTAGCATGTCTGTAATTCAACACTGCTAATGAGGCACACTAATATGGAAAGTTCGACGACACAATGCAAGGCTTCAGCACTGTCGATGAATTTAGTGATTTTGAAACCCTCTGAATCACTAATGGCCCAATATGTCTGGAATGTGAACATGTAGAGATCTGAAAGCTGTCAGATACATGACAAAAACATGACACACCTGCACCCACACAAAGATGTTTTACAAAGTCAGGACGAGCAGCCCATACTGCAAATCTCCAAGTCACATTTCACTTTAAACACTTACCAATCTGGTCCTCAGGTATGAGGGACTCAATAGGAGGGTCGAGCTCAGAGCTCTGGCGCAGGTAAGCCTTCATCTGTGTCATAAACTGCCTGAGAGTCTGCAGAAAATCCATCCCTGATGTGTGACAGCTTCGATTCTCCTGAACGAAGCCGATGTAGTCCTGAACCAGGGAGCCAAAGTACGAGCTTTTGTCCCTGGACAGCTCAGCGATCCTTTTCACCGTCCGCCTCTCCGGGGTCATGAGGGAGCTGAGCATGCCGCTGACCTTACTGAAGCGCCCCTTCAAGGCCCTGGGAAGGATGAAGGAACTACCGCTTATGCTCACGCCGACCTTTCGGCTCCGGGCTCTGAAGGATGGACGGAGGCGCATTTCTAAGTCTGTCTCCATGCCAACTCCGTAGTCCTCCTCCTCTTCTTCCCCATCGTCATCGTCCTCACTGCTGTCCTCCACCGGGTCTTGGTGATTTAAGTGTAATGATGGGGTAGGGGCCAGGCCCAGGGAGAATCCAGGAGATTGGGAGTATTCCAGTGAGTCGGAGGAAGAAGTAGACATGCTCATGTCGCTGAGTCGCTGGTGTCCCCTCTCATTAGGACCGGACGGACTCTCAGTGTTATTCTCCAGATCCGCAGGGGTGGCAGATGGAGGCTGGCAGGATGGCAGTTTGGCACGAGACAGGGCCTTGGCGATGGTCTCATCATCCAGGGCAATGTGGCAGCGGTGAGACTCCAAATCCGGCTTCTTTGGCCTCGGAGGCGGTGGGTTTGAAGGCACGGGGATTGGTGAGCTGGCACTTTTGGACGATCCGCTGTGCTTGATACCCATCGAAGGTCGAGCGGGTGCCGGGCGCTTATTTGAGGATTGGTGCTGCCTTGTAATTACAGCCTCTGGCATGCTCTTTGGTCTGGCAGTAGCTGCTGGAGGTCCAGGTGGAGGTGGGGCAGGACGCCGGCGTGGCATTGAGCGCGGCGGCGGGGGGCGAGGGGGCCGCGATTTGCTGTTGGGTTTGATTTTGTCCACGTGTGGATCACTGCTTTGGCTGCCAGTTAAAGGCTTTGATTCCTCTGCATTCTCCAGGGTGGACTCGACAGCCTTTGAAGGCGGCTCCTCCTCAGAGCTGCTACGGCGGTGCGGATGAGTTTGGAGAAAGAGCGGGCTAACGAAGCACAGAGGACCACTGGAATGTCTTCTCTCTAGGTGAAAGTTAGGTGGAGGTGCATGGGATTGTAAGGTTGCCGGTGCGCTGTCACAGTGAGCCCTGGTGTGTCTCTGCTGTGACCCCTCGACCTCGCTGTTCCTGTTGGTCCGCTGGGGGCTGAGGGTCCGGCTCAGAGGGCGACAGGGACGGGGGGAGGTGTGCCGCTGACTGCACAGGGCAGAGTCCCAGAAACCTGTAACACACAGACGTAAAGAAACCGTCAGAGGCAAACATTAACCAGCGTCTCCTGAGACAAGTCAAAACTCCCACAGAGAATGAATCCTCAGAGCAGCCGGTGTGTTCAAATTAAAGCAGCAGCAGAGTTTTCAGCAGGTTCTCACCACTAACTTTGTTTGTTCCCTTTAAGTTTTCAAAGTTTTGTCCGTCTTTCCTGCTTGTTTGTCGTCTAGAAGTGTTCTATATTCAGCCCGTGCCTCTCTGCTCTGATTCACTGGATGCCGACACACACCCAGAGAGAGGGAGCCACACACGCTAACCACACAGTGGGAGGGCACTAAAAACTCCACATAGCGCACAGTCCCTCCACCCCTTTCTTCCTGCTCTGCATTTCCTTGTAGCTCTGAGTAGATTCAGTATCAGTCTTCTTTCTTTCTAATATCTAGTGTTAAATTTAAAGTCTGTGAATCTCATTTGAACAACTTTCTTCTTCTGTTTCTTTACACTGACAGTGCATAAACATGCCAGGGGAGTGGAGGAAATGCTCTCACTCCACTGAATCATCCCATTGTTTTCAGCTGCTTGGCAAGACAGACCTCATTCTAACACAGCCTGCTGCGAGAACAACTACAAAATAAAGCATCTGTGGAATCCCATCATAAACGCACGGCTACAGCATAAAGATTTAACCACCCTTTAAGAGAACAGACAACAAATAATCCACACTCTGCATACATCTACACAGTTGTTGCCACTTAAAAATGGAAACAAACTCAGGGGAAATGAAGAAGCAGCTCCAGCTGCTAGGTCAGTTTCATATGTCCTGTAATCCTTTGGTGTCTGGGGACTGAAATCTGCCTGTGGGATTCTTGCTGGTCCATGTGAGCAATGAGCACCTGACACTGTCGTGTGTGTCTGCAGAGCAACCCAACAGCAAGCAACCCAACCTGAATAAACACCACACGTAAAACTGACTGACCACAGAGTAGGCTGAGCGCAGTTCCCCTTTATCCAAGTAAAGATGTGCACTTTAAAGTGCCTCAAACACACTTTCACTTAGCTTAAATACTACAAATAAGACATTTGTTTATACTGAGTGAAGCTCACCACATTAAAACCACAGGTTTTTTTTAGGTATAAATAAATTCATTAATTCAATGCAGACGTTTATTTACACATATAAAGTTACTGACAATAATAACCTCATCACTTCCTGCATGTTCTGCAAACTAAAACAATATCAGGAAAGTCAGGAATGTTCCACCAGAGATTCCTTAAGGGTTTTATTGTGAAATATCCATGCAGGAAGTCTTTAGAGTCTTTTGTTTGCACCATAGACTGTATATAAATGATGGATGAAGTGACAGTGATGTAACCCATGCTGCTGCCATGTTTTTTTAGAGCCAGTAAATACCATGTTCAGGTGAGAGGGTGTTAAATTATTAGCTACATAAACGGTCTACCTACAATGCACAATGCTAATGTGCTAATGAGTGCTAGGCAGCAAACTAATAAAACATGAATTTCTAACAACTACTGATTTCACTAACCAAACTGTAGCACAAACATTTTGGATGGTCTTGCCTCACAGCAGAATATTTGTCAGATTAAGTTATTACGAAGGGACAAACTAACCATAAAGACCAAAACTGTTTTTGCAGCACGCTGTAAACATGGTGATTTCTGCTGTGAAGCCAGACATGCAAGATTTAACATGTGTATGGGGATTTACTTGCTTAAACAATGTTTGCTTGCCTTAATAAGTGGACCAACCTTTGCTGGAATGATACAGATTAATTTAAGTCGCCACATTTGCATAATTTTCCCAGAAGTCCCCACTTGGTCTGCAACAATTTTTAGGTAGGTGTTAAAAAGTGACCTTTGTGTCTGTCTGCGGTTTTAATGATGATGTCAGCAATGCTAACATGCATTTGTTAGAGTGGTATCTCACTTTGCAATGAGCAGCAGTAATCTGTAGTATTTTGCCTTCTTAGTACCTTCCAAGAAGGGGCGATCGTGGCTCAAGAGTTGGCAGTTTGTCTTGTAATCGGAAGGTTGCCGGTTCGAGCCCGGACTTGGACAGTCCTTGGGCAAGACACTTCAACCGTTGCCTACTGGTGGTGGTCTGCCCGGTGGCGCCAGTGTCTGGCAGCCTCGCCTCTGTCAGTGCCAATGTGTGTGTGAATGGGTGAATGGGTGAATGACTGAATGAAGTGTAAAGCGCTTTGGGGTCCTTAGGGACTAAGTGAAATGCTATACAAATACAGGCCATTTACCTTCTAAATGGAAAGTTAATGTCTAAGCTGAGATGACCAAACTCATAGCACTGCTAAGTCATGCCGATAGGGAGGATAAGAGGTTCGGCCCTTTCCTCATAAACTAACTGATTCATGGGAGACAAATGAGGCGCAAGATAAGTTTTGTTTCTTTGTTTTTTCAATTACATGTGCGTGGCCAGAGTCCACAACGGTCTGCTGTTTGTTTTTAAATAGAAGCAGTCCAATGACGAAGGGGAGTTTCCCTCAATGACAGGATAATCTTGCAAATCTGGCATGAAAGAAACTGGCTAATACTTAAAGGATGTTTCGGCCACTGTGCTTCATCACAAAGTAACTCTGCATGCTTCCACCCACATCCATTCATAGAAGACTGTGCAAAAACAATGATAGCGTTTCATCTTGGTAATGCTGCGCGTATTATGTTAGCACACATGCTTGCAAGCCTTTTGTGTTTTTATACAGGTCTGAATGCAGTGCAATGGCATGTGTGTGCTCAGACAGCAGTTGGCCGTCTGTAGCTTTCCACTCGCCACTCCCTTCTCTCCCTCAGTCAGGGGTGAGCTATGTCGTAGGCTTCTGCTGACTCACCCGCAGTTTCACAGGGGCTGAGCTTAGAGTAACTCGGAGCGAAGTGAGTAAATCTGCTATGAAACCCGACCAGGATAGTCAGTGTGAGGGAAAACAAACAGAGCACCTGCAGCACGAACACTGACCTTTTTATCTTTGCTTTGCTTGCCTGCCTGCACTTTACAGATCAGTAACCAGGTAATATTACAATTTCCAGTGGATACATCGAGCAAAAACTGAAACTGGAAAGCAAATTAAAAAGACTTGGAAACCAAATGAACAGTCTGAGTTCAACGCACTAAGATTTAAAAGCAGCCTTTACTTACAGCCCTCCTCTAGTTTACATTAAGTGAAAATAATAGCACTAAAGAAACAGTACCTATGCAGTAATTTCTACTCAGTTTGAGCACTCGAGCAATAGTTTCCTCCTGTCAGGACAAAGCTGAAGGAAACTGATTAGCCTAGCAATTGGAACAAGAGAGAAGAAATCATAACAATTTGAATTAAAAAACAACAACAATTTATCAGTTTGCCTAGCACTTTTAATATAAGGGATAGAAAACGCAAGATTAGCATGACCCTTAGGTCCTAAAGACACTATCAAACTGGGTGTGAAAAGTGAAGCCAATGCACAAGAGACAAGGTAATCCTATCTAATGGGGTTGACTTGAAAAAATTCCTTAAAAACACCACATTGCTAAAGGTTTTCACTCATCTATCCAAACACAGCTGTATGAAAACCAAGCACCGACAGAAAGGGTCACTCTCAGGAGCTCGGTGAATTCCCGCACGGTGCTGTGATACTCTTTAAACACTTTCTCTAAGACTTTCTATTGGGGGTTTTTTTTTTTCATTTTTTCTTAATTTTTAGTGTTCTTAACTTGTACTTTCTGCTGTGACCAAAACATTTCCCACATGTGGGACTAATAAAGGTTTATCTTATCTTATCATCCAGGTTACAGATGATTCAGATTGTCCCTCCATCGATATGTCTGCTTTCAAACACACCGTGATTTAAAGGCTCACTTCGAGACTTCATAATAGAACTTCAATAATCAGCAGCTGATGTCACGATAGCTGCATCCTTCTTTTATGCCATTTATGGTGGAGGCGCAATAACCACATTATCAAGACATACAAGGTAGAATGTACCATGAATTAAGTGCAGACAACTTGGAGATATACTTGTGAGAAATCCAGCATGTTCATTCAGGGTGTGAGTTTACAAAGCAGCAAGGCTACCTGCTCCAAGCTGAGCCACCTCCTCCAGCTCTTTCTGGGTCTTGGCTGAAGCTATGGCCTCTGGGAGTTTGAGTGTGAATGGCAGGATATCTCTAATGAGACAAAAACAAATTAAAATGTGTTAAGAAAGCAGAAGACAGGATAAACATAGGAGTTGAAGTAGCTGTCGAATTAAGGGTCAGTCGTGAAAGAAACGTGCACGTGTGACAGATTTATGTTTATCCATCGTCCTTGTTTGACATAAAATCCTGGAACAAAAGTGATGACGCCTCAAGTCTGGTTGGCAAAACACGACCCAAACACGGTCATACAGAGAAGTGCCTTCATAACACACCCTTGGTTTTCCACTGCACTACATTAACGCCACTTTAATGCAGCGCTACAGATTTACCACACACACCGTGCTCAGACTTTATAAAGCGATCACGCAGCTGAAGACAATATCTAAAAACAATTTTGTGTCCATTTAATTCTCTGCTTTGTTGTGTCTGGCATTTCTTTCAGCTCAACTATTTCCTGTGTCTGTCTGTGTTGCCCCAGCTGGCACGATATAAAACAAGAAGCGAAAGCCGTGAGCGCTGAGAGCGGACTGCTTACTCGACATTATTCTCATCCATTAATTTTCCATGCTTGAATCATCACAAAGCAATAGCAGCTCGAGGAAAGAAAACCAAACAAAGAAACTGCCTTAGGTGTGGTATTTACCTGCTGATACAGTAAAAGGCCACGAGCCGGAACAGGTCTGCAAAGCTGATCCCAGATCCATCGAGAGAAAAGGCTGTAGGCAGATGAAATTTACAAAGATCTCATCAGATTTCACACACAGGAAGTTAATGGCACGCAGTGCAAGAGTTCACCGAGGGATTTCTTGCCTAATCAGCATTTTTTCAGGCTTGTTTATACTGATGAGATGGTACTTGTGTCAAAATAATTAAATAAATGAGCCCAACAATTCAACTCAAAGAAAAAAAAAAGTTCTCAAAGGATAAATTAAAACGATGTGACTGCAACATTTCCAGACGACCTTCGTCAGTTAGCCAGGGTTTCTCCTCTTCACTGACTCCAGGTACAAACTGCACATGCCCACTTCTCCGGCACTTCTGGAAGAACAGGTCAATAACCCAGAAGTGCAACAAGTTTTACAAGTTCTATTATCTCCTCCGGTTATTTTCCCTCTTTTGAACTGGCAGTTATAATACCAGGTCAGGGTGTCGAGTTCCCTCACTCTCCTCACGCCACATAACAAATATGAGGACATAAACATGCCATCTTGTGTTCTGATTGCTGAAGATAAAGAGACTCTTGCATGAATCTGTGGTGAGAAATAATAAAAGTGAACGTGCTTTGGTGATCACTGACTGGTCTTGGCGTACTTAGAAAGCTGGTGCGTTCGGTTTTTGGTGCAACGTTTTCATCATAGATGTACATAAAAAATGGATTACATCACCCACTGCTTTGTGACGTCTCTTTGTGAAACCTTGCAGACATCATGCGTGCAGGGCAGATGGGACACATTTATGATATTAGCAGGCTAGATTTGTTCATAAAAGGATACAGATCAACAGTCTTTCCTGAGTTTCAAGTTTTATTGAATACAATGTGATATTCATGCTATAAATTAAGGTCACCGAGTTCAAAGGTACACCTGCTGTGAGCACACTTCTGTCTCACAGTGAGCTCTGCATCATGTCTGGCTACACAACGCTAAGGTGGCCATGGCCAAAAAGCTCGAGGCGTCAAGAATGAGACTTTACAAAACAGCAGGTGATGTCACAATGACTACCTCAGATCATGAGTTCTGATGAGTTTGATCATTTTCTCATTTATTATTTTTTATTTCTAGTATTTAGATCTCTAGTATCTGAAATTAGACCACGAAATAACTCAACATCTACATAAACTGACACAAAATCTGGGACAGTGGATCGTTCCAGGTTTCAAGTTGAGATATCCTCAACAGCTGTTGAATGGATGTCATAAACCTAAGAGTTCAAATCTCTCTTAGGTGATTTTCCTCACCTCATTTGAGACTTCTTGGCTCTCTGATATACATTTAGAGAAGTGGCTTTGAGCTTTTAGTTTCCATACAGTCACATACAAAGACAGAAGTTACTCTTCTCATTATGTGCACAGGCAGAGTTTCACAAAGGAAACTTTTCTAAAGTTGTATTTATATATATACATAATTAAAAGCTTTTAAGTTCACTTCAAACACTGTGTACAGGGCTAGCTTGACGAGGCACGCCAACTATGGAGCAGCTAGAAGAAAAAAAATCCAAAGCAGGCCAAAGGCACAATCCCATCTGTGCTGTCATTTCAGCAGGGAAAATCCACAGCTGGTATGTCGTCACTTCTTGGCAGTGTTGCAGCTCAATGACTAATGCTTACCATACATGCAACTGATTTACTTTAATATCTCAGACGTTAATGTTACAATTAAAAATGACTGTTTAACAGTTCAATAAAGCTTCCACAAAGCAGAAGGAAGAACCACAACAAGCAGGCACAACTGCAAAGAGCTTTAGATGAAAGATCTCAGCGCAGGTATGCTGCACAAGCAAAAAGGTGACGAAAATCATGGCCTGCTGTGCGTGTTTGCTGAAGATAAGTACTATAATTGCTCCTACTTAAACAGAAGCCTGCGTCTGTTATGTGTTTTTCACACGGCAAACCCTCAGGACAAAAGTTAAATCTAGAAAGGTTAATTTCAGGTGTCATTTTGTATGTAAAACCCACATTTCCAGTATCACCAGTCAAGCCTGATAGGGCTGGCTCTTTCAGCAGTTGTAGTTTGGACACTATCTAAGAGCAAAAACAAGATGAGGTCATATGATGAGTTTGGAGATCAAAGTTGAAGCACTGTCAGAGGAAATGTGTTAAAATAGTAAAAATACAATATAAAATGTTGGATTTGTTTTTAATGTAACAACATTTTGGCTTCATTAACTTAACTGGATGCTCTGTTTATTTCCTAGTCTGCTCCCATCTCACTTCCTGACCTGCATTCACCAAAAATCACAGGAAGTTACAGTTTTTGGTTTATTCTGTGTATCCTGTCTGGGTTTACAGCTCCTTCTGCCTGGAATCAGCTGCACAGCTCTTCTACTTCTGACTGAACTGCTGCTTGCCTTAAACTGGACACTGCAGGGAAGTTTTCTTTTAACTTCAAGTGTCTTATGTTCGTGCAACATTTAATGGCTTTGGCTCTTTGTTTACTTGTGGCTCATTCTTTGATTTATCCGGATGACTAAATTCTAACTATAGGCTTTAAAATCCTCGTACAAGCAAGTCTTGTAACTTGGGAAGTTGTCATGAATGCAGGCGGTTATTTTTAAGCCCCAAACTAAATGAATGGGAGAGAGTCACAGCTTTAATTTCATTGGTCAGTGGGACATAAAACTGGCCTGACTCACCAGACAAGTCCAATTAAAAAAATAAGTAATCAAAACAAAAAAACAAAACCTGCTTTCACCCAAAATAAGGTTTAAAACAGTCGTCCAGCTTTATGCAACGATATGATTGGCTCCTGAGTTTTCCAAGTGTCTAGCTTTGTTGAAAGCCTCTTTGGGGCAGGGACGGGACAACTGCCAATTTTGTCATTAAAGAATTCTCAAAAATATTTATATTCCTGATTGTTTGAGCCGTCTCTCTCTGCTGGGTGCCACTTTAGTCAGCAGTGGGCGAGCGGCCTGGTTCGAGCCCGACCCACGGGCCATTTCTGCGCATCTTGCTCCTCACTTTCCCGTCTGTCTTCACTGCTTCACTAAAGGCAAAAATGATGGTGTAATAATGTCGTGCCAGCAATTTTCTTGATCAGTTACATTTAAGAAGAAAACAAAACTACAATAGTACACAATGTAACATACAAATGTGGGGCAAACCGACTCAGTCATAATCTCAATTCTCGTTTTGGTGTGAGTTTATTTCTGGGCATCGTTTGCAGAGGTGGACAGGAAATGGCTTATTTAAGTCTTTGACCCAGAGGACAGCGTGACTGCAGAGGCGGCTGTGGTCGAACGAGATGTATTCTAAGGACCAAAGGAAACTGAAAGCCTCGTTTTAGCCATCTGACTCATCTCTGCCATCACAGCTTTTTGAGAAGAGAATGTAAATAATGACTCTGACGTCTAGCAGAAAGTACTTTTTAGTTAAAGGTAGTCAAACATGTCACTTACTGTACTGACTCTCTCTGACAGGGAAGTGGCTGATGGGAGTTCCCGATTCCTGATCCTCCTGCAGACGCACGGAGAGGACCTTTCTTTGCAGAGCGACAGACTTCCTCACCAAAAACACCTGCACCGCGAATTAAAATGTTTGGAAAGACATTCAAAGGAGACATGTTAACATCTGCATCCCAGGACGGGACCTCCTCACCCCTGGTGGCTGTTTGAGCAGTACGCGACTGGCCTCCTCTTCGCTGACCCCCAGCAGCAGCCACGCCGGGTGGGTTTGAGTCAGCCTGTCCCACACGCTCATCCTCCTCCGCAAGGAGTCGTACCCAGAATCCCTTTCACCCACCAGCCCACCGCAGTGGCGAGCCTGCAGGTACACACCGCTCTCCAGCCTGCCACAGAGAGAAAGAGTTAAACACTTTTGCCACCTGCTGGTTGTTTGTATGTTTTTTATATGTTTTCACTTTAACTTTAGCAAGTCAGTTTCCTCCTAACCAAAAAATAACTTAGAATTAATAAAATAGGTCAATGCCCAGATTGTCTCCTAGTATATAAAAAGAAAATAAACATTTTTCAGACTGTTTTCAAGTCCTCCAGACCACACCGTCTAATTACAAATTTATTATAAACTCCAAATGGATAGAATAAGCACATGAAAACAGAAAGATCTGTGTCATAAAGTCTGGAATAAAATACTTGACAGGGAATAGAAAACAGTCTCACCCTTGTAGCTCCACAGGATCCTTGTCCACAGCATGAGAGACCTGAACCATCTCCTTCTTCAGCTCTCCGATCTCCAACGCAAATGTGTCAATCAGCTGGAAAGAGACAGAGTGAGAGGCTGTGACTCTGGAGGGAGCATGAAAAGGAGAAGGGGAAGGACGAGATGTAAATGAAACATAAATTATGAAACTTAAAACTGAGCCTGAGACTGAGCTAGACTGGACTGGAGAAACTGTTACTCATTTTCCGGTGTAGACCTCATTTCCTGTTGGAAGGAAACAGACACAAAGCACAGAGTGAAAAAAAAGAGGGAAAATTTCCCCTAATCCTCCTGCAGATAACAAACTGCTGCCCAAACTAAAAATGCCGTTTCTAATTCAGACAGGAAGCCTTCAAAGAGTCATCTGTGACAGGCAGTGTTGTTTTCAGGTCGGCAGAGATAAGGCTTATCACCACTGTCATTCAAATCTAGGTCCGTGCTGCATTTAGTTTGGAATATTTTAGGATTCGAGCAGTGATGACATGGATGATACGGAGTCTGTTTTACAATCCTGGAAAAAAAGAACAAAGAAAACAAAAACCTGCTCGGTTTATGAAATGATTGGAGACATGTAGATTTTGGTGTCCCCAACTGTAAACCGAAAAAACATTAAAGCAGCCATGGTAACATGTACAGGCAAAGTTAATTTGAAGCTCCAGGCTAAATGAATGGGCTTGAATGAGAGGGCCATAACTTTAACAACAAGAAAAAAACCTCTAAGTTTGCAACTTTGGCTTCTCCTCGCTTTCATTTTAGTTATACTTCTTAGTTATACTACAGTTACATCACTTTGATGGTATTCTCCTGCAGATTATGCTGCCATGTTTTGTAACATGTAATTTCCATGTAATCAACTTACTCAAAGTCAGGATTTTGTTGCTTTGTAAATGTAAAATGTTCAATTTAATGGAATAAGGTCAAATGAAAGTGACTAAACAAACTTCTCATTTTAAATATTTCAGTTGTATTTTACTCTTAATGTTACGAGGGTCAAGAGTCATTTCTTTTGGTGTGTGTGGGTTTCTGTGACGTGGTGTCTTAAGTGTGTTTCTGTTCCTTTCTTTAAACTCCTGAAACGAAACTGTGAGAGTTTTTGACAGATTCTCTGTGTCGGACTTCCTGCTTTCCTCAAAAAACAAACAAACAAACAAAAACAAAAAAAATGAGAACCCAGCGCACACTGGAAACTTGCTTCTGTGACACCTTTAAAAAAGGTGAGTGGAATCACAGACATCACCTCGGGTGGGCACAGTGAGCTCTGGTGACCAGCACGGGGCGACTCTGTAGTTGTTCAAAAGACAAAATGACCCCCGAGTCTGTTGAACGGCGCCCTCAGTGAACACCGCCTGGTGAGCCTGAACTGTTTGTTGATGGTCTGTTGGGTGTTTACTGTACAGGTGAGCAGTGTCTGATCAGCCCCTTTTCATGACATGTGGCTTCAAAGATGGTAACAGTAACAGAATCCTCACCTCCAGGCTTCAAAAATAAAACTTTGGATCATCTGGATCAAATATGATCCATACTGGCTCCAAAAACTCAACAGTGTAAACAAGTCGGCTGAATTTTCAAAAATGTGAATTCTTCCATCTTTTAGTCTATGAGGTCTGCTCAGATTTCCGGATGTTTATTTATGATCGATATCGAAGAAAATGATTTCCCAGAGGAAAACAGCCCAAACTGAATCAATAATGTTTCATTTGCGTACATTTAGATTTCAACTTGTTCCACTGTATTTCACCCATAGTTCACGTACGTTTTTCTCTCCAAGCTGTGACTCACTTTCACAGTAAGCTGGTAAAATCAGAGGAACCAGCAACAAAAACTGTTGCAACTTCCTTTTACTTTAAAGCAAACATGTGCCCCTTTCACCCCACACATTATCTTTGAGTCGTCTGCATTCAGTTAAAATGCATAAAAACACATTCTGGCTAAATTAATTCCTGTATCGGAACAACTGCGTGCAATTTACTCCAAAATGTACTGGAGCTGAAAACTGTTTGGCTGCATAAAAATGTAACTGATTTCATGTTGTCTTTTTTTCACTGCAATTTCCACATTCCCTCACTGCACATTTTAGAGAACTCCCAGGGGTTCAGAGCCTCCTCATCGTATCAGAGCAGATGTTGAAATCTGGATGCTTTTCACTGATTATCTGGGTCAAACAGTGCAAGCAGGGCTGCTTCTGAAAGCCTACAGTACTTCTCTTTCTGATATTCTATATTAAAATGCAACATTTAGGGAAAATATGCCAAAAGGATGTGTATCATCACAGAAATGGCACATTTATAAAGATTCTATGAACTAGTACGCTCATTATACATTATAACCAGCAGGAGGCATCCTTCTCCAAACATTCTTCCCTAAACTGGGCTCCAGGCCAGACCACAGCCACCACAGGACCTTCAACCCCCCCCCCCCCTCACAGGACTAAGTGGAGCCAGCTCTGTAAAAGCCACAGACTCCCACAGCTTTGCATCAGGTCAAAACTCGTGTTACACAACACGAGCCGATCCCCAGTGATACTGCAACGCCAAACAACTAATATCTTGAACCCAGAGAAGGAGCACTTAGCCGGAGCCTGGGTGAAGACAGAGGCTGACCAAAGAAACAGCCAAAGATTTCATGCTTCAAAGCATCATTTTTCAATCAAGAAATGTAAGAAATGTAGAAGTAGAAGCTAGAAAATAGCAAAGTGGCAGTTTGAACAGCATGAACCTTTAATTAGCACTGGTAATCCCAGAAAGGAAAACATTTGCTCTCATGTTTCATCCTCCTAAAGAACTAACGAGCGCTCTCCCATGCTGCTGACAAAGATTACACCACTTCAGACCTCATTGTTTACAGTGTTCCTGATGACAGATCCAGATGAAATTCAAGCCACTAAACCAACTCGGAGACAAAAACAAAGCTGGCAGCTCCCTCTGCCAGAGCGCCAGGGTCACATGGATGAGCGTTAAGTTGTTTCAGGTGTGTAGTGTTACCTGACATCATCAGCTGCAGGAAAATATAATGTATTCCACGTCATGAGATTATCTGAGTTTCTATTAGCCAAAAGATAACCTGGGAGGGAGTAAAATACACCATATGTTTGTTGTTGGAAACAGTTTCCAGTTATAATGCACAAAATGTTTTAAGGCTAGTGGGCATCACATAATAAAGTTGGAATTTGTCGGGCTGGTGTCGGACAGTACCAGGTTAAAAGTTTCCCCTTCGTCTTTGTAGTTAAAGCCAGAGTCAAGTCAACTTTAACAAGTCTTAGAGCATACGTGAGCGTGGCATCAGTCTTCTTATCCTAATGTCAGCAAAAACCTTCTAGCCTTTAAAACGGTTTCCATGTTACAGAATCATACATGAACTTTTTTTCTCTGCAGAGCCTCATATCCAGAGTTTATCCAGCGATGGAAAGAAGGAGAAACATTAGTTATTACATATTGTTGAGACAGGCACTGAATTATATGAATGCGAAAGTAGAAAGTGAGCCAGAAGAGCAGACATGGGAAATTCCTGACCGATAAAACGAAGGTCAGTGAGCACGAGCGCTGCTGAGTGACTGGATCTGGGCAGAGAACTTCATGGAGCTCTAATGATGATACCCACACAGGCCTTATTTCACACTGACGACCTTTAGAGAAAAATCACCCACATCCATAAAAAAAGCACTCACTGATTTATACAGAGCTTTATAAACAGGGTTTATTTTCATTCATTATGGTTTATTCTTAACAGCACAGGTATGCAGAGCAAAGGCAGACTGAAGCAGTGCTCAGTTATTTTGAGCGCTCAAACACAGCTCCTTCAGCAATGCACGTGTGTGTGTGTGTGTGTGTGTGTGTGTGTGTGTGTGTGTGTGTGTGTGTGTGTGTGTGTATATAGAGGTAATTGATTCACTGCATGAGCTGCTGTTAAAGCCATGGATGGAGTCAACGGGAAACTATGTGTTTGGTTTTGACACACAGACGCGTACAGAGCGCTTTCACAGGGTTATTAAAGATGGAAAAAGCTGCAAAGGAAATTAAAAGTGTGACTTTGTTTCTGAGTTTCTGGTCTGGTCTAAAGACGTCTCTTTTACTTTCAAAGGGGTTTTACTCATTCCTCTGTGCAGGCCACTGATATATCATATAGATAAACTAAGCTGATGCAATCACTTCAAGGCTAGTGTGCATCACATAATAAACTTGGAATTTGTCAGGCTGTCGGGATTTGTTACATCACTAACAAATCTTAGTTTTGTTTTTTAAAAGCCCACATTTTACAAAGCCAGAAAAGAATAACCTTTTAGGCTTTCTTTTATGTATGTACTGTAATTTATACACATATATATACTTTAAGTTGTTTGTATCTCAACTCTTTCCCCTTATAAAGACGACATCTGATGGCCTCCTTTGTCCCCTATAGGCAACAAATGACACTTCAGTATGTTTCAATAAAGTTGTGGTTTGACATCCATGAGAATAGTTTCCAGGTTTTCTAAGGGTAGCTGCATGTGCAGAGACCATCCTCACTACCCTCTGGCAGAAACTGCCCAGAACAGAAAAGAGCTTCAAGTGTTATTCCTAGTAGGCTTTCAAGGGGTGCAGAATTAAAGTATAAGTACCATAATGCCAGAGAAATGTGAAATGTGTGAAGAAAAAAAACAAAAAACAAAATCTAATAATAAAAAGTTTGCACATATAAGGCAGCTTCAGAATCAAATCATAGTGGAGAGATGACCTTGGGCATGTAAAAGATTTTACATGAAAAATCCACTTTTCATTAAAAGACTGTATATAAAAATCTCTTTTACACGACTGACCTGCCAGTAGAGGGCACGCACGCACGCACACGCACACGCGCACGCGCACACGCGCGCGCGCGCACACACACGTAATGCTGAGAGCCTGTTGTGGTGGTGCAGAGGAGTACATCACTATATCATCAGCATAAAAATGAAAGTTTGCTGCAGTGACAGGGAAAAGTGTGATGCTAGAACAGTATTCCCCAACATTTTGGAACCACGGCACATATTTCACATTAGAGAAATCACACGGCACACCACCAAACAAAAATGTCACAAAAAGCATATTGATCATTTTTCTCCGTGCATCAGGTATAGTGGAATTGCTTTCTTCTGACCACCACTCATGCTTCATCTGGATCGAAACTTTCTCCAGGACCCAGTTCAGACTGACTACCTTTTCTTTTCAAATATTTATTTGAAAATTTTGCTATTGCTATTACCACTGTGGTCTCAAAGCTCGACTATTATGCCATTTCTTCTTCCTCTTCTTCTGTTTTACTGGAATTTGAGAAGCCATTTAATTAGAGCAGGTAGTTTTACTGCCCTCTAGTGGAGGAGAATGTAACTGTTCTGCCCGTTATGCCGATCACTTAGAGTACTAATCAGGTGGAACCAGATAATCTTCCACGGCACACCTTGTCATTTCTCGCGGCACATCTGTGCCGCAGCATAGTGGTTGGGAAACACTGCGCTAGAAGATCCTGTGGTTTCCAGTAGTTGGAAGCTTGGAAGATGTCCAGATGTCTGCAAACTCTTGCCTAATATTCTCCAAGCTGTTGTGAAACTGTGAAAGCTGTGGCATGGATCGGCTTCAAAGTAAAAGTAAAAAGACATTCAAAAAGGCACATATTTTACTGTGAAGGTGAATTTCAGGTTTTCACTTTTTCAAGCTTTGCCACAGTTTGCAGAGTAAATGTTACAATCTTCCCTGCAAACTATGCACAGTTGGGGCAATCTGCTAGCCCGGAAGCAATCGTGGGCTGGTTTTTAATGCTGCACCATTTTTGCAACCAATTTCACCCAGCAACAGGCAGTAACCACTCATCACCAGTTGGGAAATACACGTTTTCCCTTAACAACCCATGGTTGCCAGGGAGAAGTCGCTTAATAGTATCTAGGCCTGTGTGGCTGAGGCATTAGATGAAGTTAAAGGTCAGTCTCAGAGTTAAATCAGCGTTTTATACCACAAGGTTAGGACAATCCGTCTAAGCCACCTCAAAGCTTAACACTGACCAAGGCTCACACACAAAATAAAATGTTTAGGGCACTGAAAGATGAGGAAAGACTGAGAGGAAATCAGAAGCAGCAAGGAAACAGATTTATTGTCATGTGTTAACTCTCGAGAAATAGATCAGGTCTTTTCGTAACACAAGACTACAACAGTACATACAGGCTCTGCATGAAAAGGGTCTGCTAAATGCTATTTTCACATCTGAGTGACACTTGGAGCAAAAATATGCAACTGATTGCAGAAGAGAAAGAAAACAGAAGAAATTAGGAGAAGATGAAGATGAAAGGGAGAGAGAGAGGTTTTTCTGAGTCCTGTGAGTGTGTTTGTCAGGCTTCCAGGAAGAGCAGCTGGTTTTGTTCATTTCCAGAACTTCTTCGATGCATGGCAGAAAGTGGAGGAAAACTGTCAAACACACTGATCCACTTTGGTATTTCATCAGTCAACAGTCCATATTTCCTGATTATATGAAGGAAAAGTGCTTAGTCAGAATTAATAATGGTGAGAATTTAAAGTTAAGATAAAACCTCAACAGGATAAAGAAATCCCAGAGTGCATAAATCCAAACAGACTCTGATGAGTGCTTTAAAAATACTAATAAAAAGAAAAACATGAAGACATTCATGAATCTGTCTCAAATATGGTAAGAAGAAAAAAGATTACTGAACAGGGGTATATGAAATTATTTGTGATTGTCAATAGACAAATGCGGCCAATCAAAACTTTTTTAAAGAAGCTATATGCAAGATCCCAAGCCTGGAATCTTTCCCAAATCAAACATTCAGATATTCAAGATCATCAGAAACCAGCACCATTGCTGTTGAACAGCAGGGCGCCAGAAAGAACTGAGCTCCTGCTGGATGAAGACAGTATAGCAGGAGAGAGGGAAGGTGTATTTGGTGGCAAACTTTAAATAAAAGGGGAAAATGACAGGTAAAGGGAGAGACCTGGCTGATATATGGTTTGGACATGTGCAGAGGAGGAATAGTGAGGGGACACTGGGCGAAGGATGCTGAAGATGGAGTTGCCAGGAAAAGAAAAAGACCACAGAGAAGGTCCATGGATGTAGTGAAGGAGGACATGAAGGAGGTTGGTGTGACAGAGGATGCTGCTGGGGTCAGGGTGAGATGGCGGCAGATCATCTGCTGTGGCAACTCGAGAGGAGGAGGAAGAAGAAGAAATGTGATAGCAGTTTAAAACACTCAGAAATGTACCTAATTATCAACAGAATAATTATGTTAGTTATGCTGAGGGGTGTGCATGATAACCAGCTGAACAGCTACTGCCAGCGGGGAACCTTTTATGACACCAGTTTGTAGCTTAAAGCAAAAGATCTTGTTCACTTTCATGTTGTTATTCTAAACTCTGCTGGGGCAGCTTTGCATAACTAAATGTTCAACATAAGCCTTCTTTATCTTCATCTCCTGTCTTAAAACAAGCTGTTTTAACTCCTCCTCTTTAAGACAACTTTCTTCTGATTGGCTGCGCCTTGCAAACAGAAGGTATGAACAGAAGGTGGGCGGACTTTTTGTTTTCACAGCCAACATCTGTGACTATTTATCTGATGTGTTTACACACCTCTCTGCATTTAATCATTAGTTATTATTAATCTCTGGCTCTCTTCCACAGCATGTCTTTGTCCCGTCTTCCTCCCCCAAACCCAGAACCTGTCGCAGCAGATGGCCCCGCCCCTCCCTGAGCCTGGTTCTGCTCTGAGGTTTCTTCCTGTTAAAAGGGAGTTTTTCCTTCCCACTGTCGCCAAAGTGCTTGCTCATAGGGGGTCATATGATTGTTGGGTTTTGTCTATTTTCTTTGTATTATTGTAGTGTGCTTACCTTTCGATATAAAGCACTTTGAGGCAACTGTTGTTGTGATTTGGTGATATGTAAACAAAGTTGTATTGAATTGAATTGCATGTGTAAATAAGTTTCAAATATGAAACAGACATTCATCGTTTCCTGTCCTGATCCGTCCAATCAACCAGTTATCTCGGTTTTCACATCACCCTTAATCTAAATCATCTCAGCTACAGTTTGTTTGTTCAATTAATCCAAAAGGTAAAAAAAAATAGTTTAAATAGTTTCATAAAATTCAGCATCTGCCACACAAATGTGATGACTTACTTTTCTGCATGACCTTTGTTCTGCTATGTCTCCACAGAGCTGTCCAGTCCTTACCTTAAAGAAACTGCTGCTCCTGTCTCTGAGTCCACAGGAAGGATTTCTGGGTTGCGAGCTGGAGGCCATGTTGTCTTCCTGTCAGCAGGACTCGGTCCTTCTTCCTTTTAGGTTAGCGTCTGCAGAGGCTGGCGCTCTGTGGGACAAAAACATGCTTCACTTCAGACACTTGAGCTGTGGTGCACCCAGAGGAAATTCCAGTTTCGGCCACAGTCGGGGTTACAGTGATGCTCGTCTGCTGGGAATCTTTGATTGTCACTCTCCTCCCCTCCCCCCTCACTCTTTTTTATTTTGGGCTGAACTGCTGTCCTCTAATTACCTGTCTCCACCGTTTCCTCACTGTATCACATTTTCACTCTCTTCATTCCTTCATCCTGTTCTCATGTCCTCATCCCGTCATAATTTATTTTCCATCCCGGACAGCCTCAGTTCCAACACAGCTGCTTTCCTTCCCCACCCATCGAAAATTAATGTCTCCAAATATGAGAAAATGTAAATGTCTGGTGGTTTTTAACTTACATAAAGTGAAAACAGAAACAGGCCTGCACCTTCACATTTTTAAAATCTCTTTTATGGTCTTTATCTTTGTCTCTGTATCTGAATCTTTCCATCGACCTGCCCTTCTCTCCAGCCAGGCTGAAACTATTAAGACTAGCACTTCCCTTTCCTGCAGAGGTTCATAGTCCTGGTGAATCAGGGCGATGCGCCATTTGTCCGTCAGTCTACTACACATCCACTTTTATCTCCCTCAGACAGGAAGCCATTACCCCCACCCCTCTAACACAACCCCCACCATCACAGACTGAGGGGGAGGAAATAAAAAACCAGAGGGTTGACACAGTCCACAGGTTCAGGTCAGGAAAAGTGACGACCAGCTCATCCACACTTCATGGTGCCTCAACGAACCCACCCTCGGTTCAATGAAATACAGAACATATCCTGGTGCAACAGTTTGAATAAAACTATGAATCTTCATGTATTTGTCTGCAGTACTGCTCTGATTCAATTATATTTTTCACAGGTTTTTAAACACTGATTTATTGTATCATATTTAAATTTTTATTTTTACTGACTTTTATTTACTTTTACTTATTGAGACATTTTATTACACGAGCCTTTAACCATCCAACTGTCCATTTTCTACCACTTATCCAGGGCCGAGGCTCAGACCTCCCTCTCCTCAGCCACTTCCTCCAGTTCAGTCGGAGGAACACAGGGGCGTTCCCAGGCCAGCTGAGAGATACGATCTCTCCGGCGTGTCCCGAGTCTACCCCAGAGCCTTCTTCTTAGGACATGCTCAGAGCGCCGCACGCAGGAGGCATTCCAATCAGATGCCTAACCCACCTCAACTGGCTCCTTTCATGCAACTTTGGAGGGGGGTGGCATTTGGGATATTTTTAATCATAAAAATGTTTCCTATCATAAATTTGGGAAACTACAAGTTTACAAAAATGGACCCTTTGTGTTTCAAGGACAATGGAAAGAAATATTATTCCACCACAGATAACAAACTGGCAGCAGGACGATTTACTGCTGCAAAACATCCTAATGTTACACATCTACAACCCAGAATCATCATTGTTGTTATGCAATAATTTTTAAAATTTGGGGTTTTTGACAGATTTTTAAATATTTATGTTTTCTTGTTTTTTAATGACATTTGTCACATTTATTATGGACTGTACATTATGTTGGAACATGTTAAGAAAAGAGTTTTTAGATCACTTTTCAATGAATTTATGACTCTGCTGTTTATCTACAAGTGATGGAGGCTATTCCCAGCATTTATATCTGTCGTGACACTTTAGGGAGGAGCAGTTCAGGTTACAGCGCAGGTTATGTTGTAAGGTTTGCGGCAACAGCGCATCTATAGATTTAATGCAGAACTATAAACTCTATTGTTACAATATTGTTACATAAAATTTCTTCTGTATAAAATATAATGGGTCATAAATGAGGTCATCTGAGTCACTGAAACTGTTTGGTTACTCGAGGGTTTTCTTTGGCTGCTCTAACTCGGGAATTTCCAAACTACTGGGATAAATATACTAGTGCAATGGCTCAAGTCCAAGTGCTGTGTCAGCAGCACACATGGCAGGGCCTGTTTCATCACACTGTTTGGACAGGAGACATCTCATCCATCTTTTATATACAGTCCATATTGGAAACCAGATTTGTTTGCTAAGATGACACAAAAAGTTTACAAGGTGATAAAACAACAGCTTTATCCATGTAGCCATGAATTTAAAAATGTTACAGCAGAAAGAAAAGCATTAATCAGTTACGTACAGGAAATTGCTCTGCGGTGATTATTTCTGAATCTGGCTTCTGAAGTGACGACCTTCAGATGTTCTCCGTCTTATTTCAGTGATGATGTTGGAATGCTTCAGTCAGACAAGCAAAGATGACCCTGAATCATCTCTAAGTTATGCTGCAACAGGGTTTGGCTGCTGTGGGTTTTATTACAGCTCTGACAAAACAAGAATAAAATGATTCTAATGACTGAAAGTTAATACTGACTGAGCAATACTTGTTAGTTACAGCCTGAATAATCCACAGTGAAGTCAAACAAATACTGGTTAAGCTTTAATATAAACTGTGCAGAGACTGCACCCATTTCCTGATGTTCTCTAAACAGAGCCGATCGTCTGCCTCAGACATCATGTTTTCATTTTCACAAATGGAAGAATGTCAGGAGAAACACGCATGACGTGAACTTTACTTTCTTTGTCTTCTTCTGCTGTCGATTTGGTAAAAGATGTGATAATAGCTGACGTGCCAATGAAATCTGAAAAAAGTGTTTCCACAGCACAAACCTCTGAGCATCTGATGGATCACAGAGCATGCTGGGTAATGTAGGAAAACAAGATGAGCACCTCTTCACAGCTCCATCAAAAATCCCCTTTTTTGTGAGAGCTTCCAACCTAAGAAAGAAATTATAAGACAGAGGCCTGGCACTGATGATCCAGATGATTTGTTTTTTTTTTTTAAAGCTTTTTGAAAACGTCCTTCTGGGAGGAAAATTCAGGAAATTTCTCAAGCAATACAGCAAATAAAATTATCACCCTCAGATGATCCTCTTTCGAAAACTAACCAGAAGTGAGCCCATAAAATCACCAGAGGTGGCTCTTCTTTCCCCAGACTTCTACAAAACCATGAACCCACAGCTGTAGTTACCGTAATGTCATAGATTTGTTTCTAAAGTCTCCTTTTGGAGCACTAAGATGAACGTTTTCACTGTTACCATCTTGGTTTCAATTATAGGGCATTAGCCAGTGAGCATACCATGAATAATCCTCTATTTTGAAGCATACCATGACCAAGATCTACAAAATGGACCGAAATGAGTGACTGAGCCCATTAATGCAGCAGGAAAGTGTTTACAGATGTCAGGGGTTGGAATGCCGTTTTCCCAGGACCGGAAATGTTTTTCAACCACAGCTTTCGCCATCCGATGGCCAAATCATTTCACTTTATTTTTTCTGTCCTGGAAGATACGTCCATGTTTTGTACTGTCTATTGGGCATTAAAAAGAATTCATGCTAAAGGCACTTAACCATAAAAAGTCACCCAAACCGTAGCTTGTTACAGTCATCTGGCTCGCCCGCACACTGTATTTCAGCTCTGTGGTGTTGAATTTTCCATCTGATTGCAGTCAGGAATGAAGCTCTGTACCACACTGATAACAGGATCATACACACAATGCAAGCTACAAAACATAGTCAGCACTACTATTATAACACAACAACAGTGCAAAGGGTTAAAATTCAAGTGAAATGGAAGTGTTTAAAGTAATAAAATTCTATTTATATGGCAAATTTCAAGATAAATATCAAAGAATGGTGCACAGGAAAACAGCTTAAACATCTAAGTAAAAAGTTACTCAAAAGCAGAGAGTCCACAGATCTCAGGCTCAGTGGGAGAGAGTTCAAGAGTCGGAGGTCACTGTTGCAAAAGCTCTGTCTCCTTTAGGTCTCAGCCAGCAGGTCCTGGTCACATGACCTCAGGGACCTGCTGGGGATGTATGGGTGTAAAAGTTCACTGATATATGCTTCTACTTGTCCATGCAGAGCTCTAAAAGTCTTAGTGGAGTTTGAAGTTAATGTGAAGCCAATGCAACTGAATGAGCAGCAGTGTGACATGTGAGGCCTCGCAGCAGCGCTCTGAACAACCTGCAGATGTTCCAAGGAAGTTTACCTAAGTAAACCACTAATTACAAGAATGCAGATGTGATGAACTAAAGTATGGATAACAATTTCCAGTTCACAGTGTGACACAATAGAACTCAACTTTTAATGCTTCTTATATGTTAACAGTGGAAGTGAACCACAGACTTCAGATCTTATTGGACTAATATTAAAGCTGCTGTGCTGTACAGATCATCAAAGGAGTTCATGCTTCAGATCTAATGAGTGAATTTTTGGGGTTTTGTATGTTAATTAGCCCTAATTAGCTAATATGTGTGTCTCCGCTTGGACTCCTGTTGTTATGAGATGCAGCTTGCTAACCAAGCCTGATAGCATTAGCTAACAACATCTGGCTTCAAAAACAATAACAGCATTTAAAATACTAATGTTAAAGCTTCAGAGTGCATACAATGCAATAGCAAACAGTTACTATCATCTGTTTGATGCACTCCAACACTAACCCCTCCAACCATTTTCAGCCTATAAAAATGGAAAATATTCATTTAATGTTTACAGACTACAGCTAGTAGATTTCACAAACTGCTGTGAAACTGCGCGGCATTTTCTCACTTCTCTTTACAGCCGGTCTGTAAATGTCTTTCCAGTGGGTTTTTATTCAAACTGTCAAAGACGGCATGAAGTGTGACTTCACTCAAACTCTCAACAGACAAACAAAAAGGCAAACAGGGTCCGTGATGCTGTCAGAGCAGCAGAGCATGGCGAGGGGGGGCTGCAGGCAGCTGCAGATAAGAACTCCCACACGTGGGTCATGTTATTGCTCTGAGGCAAACCAGATGATGGTGTGGGTGTATGCAGGAAACAGCCATTTGGAGGTGGACTGAGAGGGCATTTGATTTGAAAGGTACATTTAATCAAAACAGGGCAAAGGAGTTGTTTAAAAAGGATGGACTACAGTAGAGGAAGATCATTAAGTGAGCTCTTTATGGCTGCAGAGCAGAGCAGTGGTTGTTGGTGAGTTCAGCTGAACCCACTGGCCCAGGGAGGACCTGAAGAATCTGATCACTCACAGATTTTTGAAGGGAGGAGAGAAGGGTTGGATTACACTCATTTTTTCCATGAGCTGTTTATGAATCTCTTGTCAGTCAAACACCAAGTGGACCAACAGCCTGACCTCTAATCACAGCTTTAGGAGACTCCTGAAAATGCTCAAAGTGCCAATCAGACAAATCCAGCTTCACATATAATCAGAGTGCCACAGGATTAAATCATGGTTAGAAACCGTGTCAGGCACCAGCAACGCCCAGCCAAAACTTTCCAAACGAAAGGTCAGCCGAGAAAAGCCTGGATATTTTTCCCTGTGCTGCTCCCCTTTAAATTAGTAACAGAAACACTGGATGGAGCTGAGCTGTGAGCTCCTCGGTGCAAACGCTCGGATGCTTTCTGGACTTTACCAGACGAGAAAGGAAGATAAAGGGGTGGAAGATGGAGCAGATAGTTTGGGAATTTCCAAATGAGATAAGGAAGAGAAGGGTAAACAAACACTAGAAACTCACGTCAACCCAAACCAGCCTGTAACCAGTGCTTAAGATGTGGCCTCAAAGAGAAA
>NW_027051788.1:0-30000 GCF_036321145.2 Pelmatolapia mariae
GACACGTCCTTGTTCCGACACACCTGAATCAAATGAATGGCTTGCTATCAGGCCTTTGCCAAGCTTGATGGCATGCTGAAGAGGTAAGCCAGCCATTTGATACAGCTGTGTTGGAGTAGGGATGCATCTAAAAGCTGCAGGACAGTAGCTCTCGAGGACTGGAGTTGGACACCTCTGCTTTAGCTTTTCTCTGGCGGTCGTGAGAGTTAGTTTCAGCGCAGTGTTTGATTCAAGTTTCAGTTGACACACCTTGCCTTAAAGATATGATATCATTTGCTATGCAAAAGTCTTTAGCCACCCCTCGTTTCTTTTTATTTCACTTCCAAGGACCCAGACTTTATCATTTTAAAAAATTGTTTTGAGCAATAGTTCTCCAGTATTTCTGAAGTTCTTTGAAAGTTTTCTTTGGACAGTCATAAGATTGTTTTTTGTTGTTTGCGTGTTAAACCACGTAACACTGACCAATAAATCATTTAACCATAAAACAGACATCAACCAGTGTTGTGGCTACACATAACAGGCAACTTAGCAAACTTAGCTTGATACAAAAACACATAATTTGTTCCCATTCTTTAGTTGAATACACAAAAAAATGCTAAAGATAACAGAGTTTGAGAGTTGTTGGTATTTATGCACCAACAAGGTAATCCCCAAAGAGCTATTAGCCAAAAATGTGACATATCTCAGCATGGTGTGTTCTTAAAAGATGTGAGAAAATTAGACAACTGGAAGGCAAAGGAAGAAGTGGCAGGCCCAAAAAACTATCCACAGCAGATAAACTGTATCTGAAAGTCAAATCCATAGAAAATAGGGGAAAAATCAAGCAAAGACCTGACACAGGACCTGAGAGATGCATTTGGCCTTTTCAGGTGATCCATCTGTTTGCTAAAACGTAATCATAAATGGTCTCTGAGGTATGACACATTTCAGAAGAAATGTAACTCAACGTTGAAGCAGTTTGGCATCATCCTGACAGAGAATTGAACATAAGGAAGCCAAGATCCAAAGAAGAGCTTTGAATGGCCTTTAAGGAGCCCAAAGAACTATTCCTGATGAATACATAAAAAAATATCAACAAAGGTTGCCTAAGAGAGTTCAGGCCAATGATGGTTCTGGCTATGTTGAGGAATAAATACTGTCATACCAAATACTGACTTTCAAACTCGGATTTCCCATTTGAAATAAGGTATGGATAAAAACTTTGGTATTGCACTGTATTTTTTTTTCTAATGATTCTTGTTCTTATATAAATTATTACCTGTCTGCCATCAAACCTTTCAACAAATTTGTGTTAAATGGAAACCACTGTAGGTGAGTACTTCAAGAAGTCTCCCAAATCTAGTCTGGCAGTTTGGTCCACAAAAGAAGGGGCGATGTTTGGGGCCATTATTGCTAAAGTAAAAGTATTTATACACCTGCCAACCATTCATTTCAGCTTTATTTAGTTTGCATTTTATTTTTATTATTGTTTTTATTATTGTACTGTGTTACTTTTTTCAAAATTTCTATGCTGTGTACTTTTAAAAGAACCTTGTGGCTATTGAAAGAAAAGAGCTCTATGAATAAATTTTTCTTTGTTGTTTATCTTTTAAAAAAAAGTATATGTTTACCTTTTATTACATTACTGTTGTGCTTCTCAATAACAGATTGCTACAATCAAATATCCGTGATGTTGAACATTGTTGTCATTTCTTGCCAATTCAACCCATCTAGAGGACATCCAACACCTCAGCCATTTTTCTTTTACATAATTACACAGTTTCAGCTGAAAATTGAATTCAGTATTCAGCTTCATTTTAGAAATATCGAAAAAAGTAAGTATGCATGGTATTATTCTATTGTATGATTTTTTTTAAAATTAATTTTAAAAGCACACTGTTCCACAGTAGTTTAGGATTGAGGGCAAATCTGAACCAAGGAACAATAATTTTTCAGATGTATGCAAGAGAATAGGTATGTATTTTATGAAATAAAATGACATTTTCTGCTTTCCACCAGCAGTTTTTAGCCTTCCATTATTTTTCTTTTGCCTTGACACTGCCATTTGGCCTTTCACCTCTCACAGTTCCATGTTGTAGATGCCTTGTCTAATCCTCCTTGATCCAATTATATTAATTAGCCTCATACATGCAAATAGGTTATAAAGTTGTAAAAGCCCTGCACACCCTGCTTCCCTTGCACACCACTATAAGCCTGTCATGTTACTCCTGACTTTAAAAAAAGGAGCTTGCACTGAATCTGGTGTATTTGTTATTGATTGCAGTCATGCTGCATTACTGTGAGGCCACTGTGAGGCTACGTACCTTTTTTGTATAGTTATTGATTACGCTGCTTTTATAAGTCACATATTTGCCTTTTCTTATGGATGATCTATGCTGGATTAGAGTTCGGTGTTGAGTTTTGTGAGGAAATTAAGGAATACAAATTCATTAAATGGATGTTTTACAAACAAAATCTTTCATATATTTGATTATTAAGTAAACTCAAAGGTAATTCAAGAATAACTATGCAGTTGATTCAAAACTCAAGCTAAACATCTTTTCAGGCTTAAAGTGGACTCTGAATCAATAGATCACAAGTAGGCGACATTCAACCTTGAAAAATAATGGTAGCTTAGAGGAGAGAGATTAATGGAAAAGCTCTTCCCTGCAATGGCCTTGCCTTCTCATAGCTTAAAAGGAGTAAAAAGTTGTTGTTTTTGTGCTAGTGGACAGCTATAGTAACCAGTGTGGCTTATTACAATTAAACACTAAGTCTGTCTTAATTTATACAGCATTTTGGTTTATTTATGTTAAGGTTGGCTGCAGCTGTGCCATTTGTTTGTTTAGTCTTCAGTTAAGTTTCACTGCAACTGGCATAAACCAAACCAAATTGCACCAATCCCCCAAACCACAGGTAACTTTTTTGACCTGTCGTTATCAGTTGAACTTTGTAAGTCTGTCTTTTTGTGTGTGTTTCATCACAGTAAAATGGGATCCTGGAGAGTCTTAGTAACAGAAACTACCAAATTATTAGTATTTTTAATAAACGTGTATGTCCGAAGATGCTCTATTGGATTGAGTTTTGCAGCTGTCAAAGGCATATGAGGACAGTGAACTCACTGGTATGTTAAAAAACAAAACAGTTCGATACATCATACATTATCCTGCTGGAAGCTGTTGCCTTCTCTAGTATCAACAGTTCTCTATAGATTCTAGAGATATTTGTGTAGAGATATGTCAGAAGATCAAAAGTTTCTGAAATACTCATGTCAGCTCATCTATCACCAACAACAATGCCACATTCAGTGTAACTTAAATCACTTTTCTTCCTCATTCTGATGTTCAGTTTGAACTCCATAAGGTTGCCTAGAACATCTCTACATACCTTGGCATTGGGTTTCTGCCCTGTGAATGGTTGATTATATATTTGTGTTAATGAGCAGGTGAACAGGTGTACTTTGCAAAGTGGCTGATGAGTGTATATACAGACATGAACTTACCCAGAGAGACAGACAGATATTAAAAACTGATTGAGCAGAGCAGATCTTTAAAGGGAATGCATTAACCAAATTCAAGAACCAAACTGAAAAATGCAGAGAGAAGAACAACCAGTGATCCAGAGGACTGGAACAAGGTTAGCTGCCCATCATTTTTAAGAAATGATGGGCAAAAATCATGATGGGAAAAAATATTCTGATTTAATTATATGCATTACTGTGAAAATTGAGTGTTAAGTTATCTGACATTGCAGAATACCAGTATTAAATTACTACATTTTATGACTGAACTCTCATAAAAAGCACAAAAAACTATTTTTTTGGAAAGAAGATTGTTTCTGACAATGCATTTTTGAAAAGGAATTCATAATTTTTCCAGCACAGCTTAAAGTCAGTTTGTTTGGTAAGACATTATACATTATTGTTCAATCGCATTCCTCGCTCCTGAGCAATGAACACCGACACATCACAGGATAATATGAGAAGGGTTAACTCTATGGCAAGTTAAATGAGGACACCTTTATACTTTTTTTCTTTGAGTAATTTAAAATGAAATGAAAATTTCAATGAGTATGCGCCTGCCACGAATGGAAAAGAAAGAGGGAATTAGCTTCTGGACATGCAAATATTTGAAATTCATTAAAAACCAGGGAACTCTAAAGAACTGAGTGTTTAACACATTCTGTGCTACTGTGACAATGCACATCGCCTTGGGAATAATGTTCCTACATAATACACAACCAACAACCTTTTTCTCCTTTGAATTTCAGGTTGATCGTTCACAGAATGAAGTAGAAGCATACTGAGCATATTGGCACCCGTTTGAATGGGAGGTAGGTTGATAAAAAGCAGAAAACGTACAGTGTGTTTCATTTTCTTTATTTATTTGGGAAAAAACTGCATTAACTGATAATAAAAATAAATGTAGTTGCATCCTTTGTGCCAGTTTGTTAAACTTTTACACTGTATCCGTATCCCAGTATGTACTTACTGTATTTATCTGTATCTTATTATAATTACAGTGAATTTTGGTTCATCTTAAATTCACAGCTTCTGGCCGTTATCTCTCCTAGACATACTGTGTCTTTAGCCTACTTTGTCTAAGGGACTTGTCACTAGATGGAGACATTAATCTAAAAAGACACACATATCTCGACATGAAGCTTATATGCTATAGGTTGCAATGTATGAACTGCATTTTCCAGTAATGTCTCATGTCGAGTTAGCATTCTCCATTCAGTCCAAATCATGAGCACTGATTCTTGTCTGTTGCACCGTCAAGCAATTCACGTCGAGTCCTTTGTATCCTCATTAACTGCTTGGCTGTGTATTCTTTGGCAGGGTAGTTAGGCTGTGCCTGTTGCTTAGCAACAGAGGAAAATGCCCCCCTTCTGGAGTGCTTGGCGATGTTAAGGCAGTCCAAAGAGGAGCTAAACGATAAACAGCTAACGGAACTTTTGAAGGCCAAAACATAAATCACAGAGCACATGTACATACTCCCAATGTAGTTTTCATTTTCGTCTTTTATGGCACACATTGACAGCTTCTCAGTATTGCTGTGCAAATTAAATATTAACTCTCTTAGCATAACCAAATAAGCTCATCCTCATGGCTTTTCCTTCAAATTTATCATAACTTAAGCATGCATACATTACATGCTTGCAGGCATGTAACCAAGACTGGAGCAAAATTATGATGAACATGTGACTTGTGACTTGCAGAGTATGTTGCTGATTTGCAGTTGTACACACAGTTTTAAAATGTTGCTGCAGAACAAGGAGAGAGGGGCAGAGAAAAGCCAGCTTTCTGTTTTCTAGTCTTTTTGCCTATCTCTGTGTGACTGTCGGCTGGCTTTCTCTCTCTCTCTTTCTTACTATCTGTGAATCTATCTCGCTCTCTCTTTCTCTGCCAGAGCTGACACCTGCTGGCTGAGTACCAGTGATACTGACTAATAAATCCTGACAGCTTCTCGCTGGAGCCAATATTAATGCCCCACTACCTGGCAGGCCAACCTGTGAGAGTGTTTCAATAAAGCAGTATACCCAGGGCTTCTTATTTACCGACCACAGACAAGCAGATTAAAGCCTGGCAGGATTTTTGTCCTGTTTTCGCACAGCTTTGAGGTTAATTACCAGTTTGAGCCTCAGACACTCTTGCTTTGCCTGCTACAACCAAAATAACTTTTGACTCTTGTGTTAGATGGCTGCCTTGAGACTTAAGAAATGTTACAATCTTCATGCATCTCATCTGGTTTGTGGTTTCTGTCAGCAGAGGTTAAGTAGAGGTTAAATCTGCCCTAATGAAGCATGGATCCCCCCATCCCACAAAAAAGCTTTTGCTTGTTTTCCATAAGATCTCATTGACATAGCTCTTCACCTCATTTTACATTCCCATCACTGTGTGCTGCTGCAGGCCTCCTGGGTCTGCTGTTCCTCTGAGTCTCAGCCATCACAGGCAGCTCTTGAATTGCTCTGCAGCAGAAATCTATGCAGCCTCAGTTCCCTTTCTTTTAATTCATGCTTTCTCCACCCATGTGCTTTGCTTTTGTTTTCTATTTGTCTGTTTGTTTCCTTCATCTTGGTCTGGAAATTAATTTCATGTTAGCTGATGAGCAGGTAAAGAATACATTAGGAATTTAGAGAAGGGCTTGATGTGGGTAATCATAATGCATGTGATGTTTGCCAGGCTTGCTGAAGTCTCACTCCACTTATTTTGTCCTGCAGGTCCGTGCTGTTTTTCAAAACCCTTTGACATCTTGTCTTGTATTCTTCAGAAAGGTAAAGCCTACTCTGCGAGACAAACCAATGAAATATATAATAACTGTAGAGCGGCATCAATTATCTCCAAAAGGTGATGACAAATATGAAAATTGTACATCACAATTCCTAAAAGCACAAGTTAAGGCTTTCAAATTGCTTTTTTTTAAAACAGTACAAACCACCAAAAAATATTTTGTTTACTGTCATATAAGACAATAAAATCTTGATAGGTTATTTGAAACCCCCCCCCCCCCCCCCAAAAAAAAGTTAGCATTGGTTTTATTTTGACTTGAAAAATTACAGGTTCCCTTTGAAGTTTTCTTGTAAACAACCACAGTTTTGTAGACACGTGTCCAAAACTGTGTAAAGTTTCGATGGCAAACAAATATATCCTTATCATATTATAAATCAAAGTTTGCGTTTTCATATTTTGGACTGTTCACCATTTACATCAGTTTTCACTTGCTAACAATCTTGCTCTTTATCTCCCTAATAAATGCCCATCACATGTTCCTGCTTTGCCCATGATGTATAAAACAAGGCAACAATAGTTTCTGATTCTTTTGTGCTGAACGGCATCCTTTAATCAGCCAATCATTTCAATTTTAAAGAGCTGTGATGAACATTTTAAGATTCTTGCTCGCACTGCTGGAGTGAGGCGTCTGAAGAGGCACGGGATCACCTGCTGACCTCTCTTAAACTCACCTCGGATCAGTCAGCTTTCTTCTGTGCTTTTCATCACAGTATGCCATTTGTAATTGTCATCCAAAATGTCATTAGTGATGGCGCAGTGATAACACCAACATAGATTATTAATGAGTTTGCTTTGATTTGTTTGAGACATTTTGATGGAAGATTTACCCGTGATTACAGGAAGTGGCATTTGAATGTGAAGAAAGAAAAAAAACAGCCTCTCACAGTGCTGAATTCACAGTCTGTGTTAGTCAGTTCCAGTTAGACGTCCACGTGTGTAGGCAGATCTCACACACACGCACGCACACACATACAGAAGAGAGACAAACAAGCTTACCAGCACCTTTGTCAGCAGTATTGGCTAACTCCCCTCCCGCATCCCCCGCCCTCATGCTGTGTCCGCTTTAAACCACTGCAGCATGCTCCAAAGCTCTTTCAGGTGCTCAAGTAAATTCCTCTGTTGTCAAAGCTTCAGGCACCATAAAAATTCCCTGTGCAAAACTGCAGATTGTTTATATGGTACTTAAACATGTGTGGTGCAGACAGTCACCATTAGCCAAGCGCTGTCGGATCGTTTTATGTTATTTGTGTATTTACCAAGCATGGGCACTAATGTGTGTTTATCCTAAGATTAGCAACTGGGTCTTGTAGAAATGAGCCACAAATGAATGGTTAAACCTCTTTAAAACTGTGGGATATTTCATTTGATTGAAATAAAATGTGTGGGGAGAACGAGTGCTAAAAGTTTCAATGAAAAGGTCAAAACGTCATGTTATTCCTCCGCCTTTCTTTTCCCAGTGTGCGTGTCTGCACTTGAACAGCGGCTGCCAGCCCTCATTTTAAAGAATTATTCCCACAACAGCCATGAGGTACAATGATTTATAGCTTGGTAATTGACTTGAACTCAAATAGTCATGCCTTTCACACTGAACCAGTACCAAATGCCTATGAATGTCATTACAAAATCTCATGTGAGTGTATGTGTGTTTTTTTTTTTCTTTTTTCTGGTTTTAAGCAGCTAACCCGATCGGGGCTGTTTATTTTTCTTTCACATATTTAGAACTAGAAAATTTCTTTTTTTCTTTTTTTGCTCCAGGATGGCTCAATACAGCAACCGATGCGTATCCTGCATGAATGTTTATGTGTTTGTGTTTATGTTTACAGTATTCTTTGATCTATGAGTGGGCGGGGCTAGTGTTTACATTGTAGGTTGAAGCTGCCAATAGTGCAGAGCGGAAACAGCGTGCCTTATATCTCTACTTGCGGCATCTAGACATGGATATTATAAATAACAGGCTGGGTACCAGCAGTCAGGGTTGCATAAATTTTTACACACAGACCTCAAGCCTTTGCTGAGATCTCCGCAGCAATTATAACGGATGGGAGGGCCCCCGTTTCGTTTTATGTTGCCGCAGCAAGGGCTTGGAGAGCACCCACTGTCTCCTGGCATGCCGCTCCTCATCAGCGCCGCAATAAATCAATTTTCATCCTCACACCAGCCACACATACACCCTCCCCACCTCGTGCTCCCATTTCTCTCCACTTCTCTACTCCCACTTGGCTCCTTCTACTCAGCTCTCGTCTGTTCACCACAACGGTTCTCAGCTCTCAATAGGAGCAGGGGTAGGCTGAGGTCATCCTGACCCACCTCCACCTTTCTCTTTGACGTGAATGGAGCGGGTTTTTTGTGAATGTCTGAAATCACTTTCAGCTTGATCTGAAGCCAAGAAGTGCACATACAATGTATGTACAGGTTTGTGGGCACAGGCTGTCCATCATGCTAAAGCATTTATTTGTACACTTCACACACACTAAGCTCCCTGCGATATAATTCTGAGGGATATGATGAAGTCTCCAGAACCCAAGGAGTCATGTGATGCAGGGGCAACAAATGTAAAGCGTCCCGGCAGAAAAGCAAGTGAGAGCTGATCGGACAGCTGTGTCTGCCAAGTGGACTTCTTGCAGAGCTATGAAAAGGGAGAGGAAAACGTAATCCAGGTCCTTCCTTTTAAATGTCAGCTGAGCTCCAGCCTCAGGACAGGTGCTGAAAGCGGTCCATTGTCAGTGGCCTCTGTGTGTGAATGGCTCTTGGTCAGCTTTGATCTCATCTCCATATTAACCTGAGGGGCACTTCTTGATATTTGGAACAGACACGCACAAAGGCACACGTGCTTTCTGACACATTCTGTTCAAAGGCCTCAATTTTTCCTCAGGAGACACAAGAGCATTGTTTATGAGAAAAGTAGAAATGCAGGTTGTTATGATTTCGGATCAAAGATTGCTTCTCTGCATTGGCTTTTACATAAAGACCTACTTCATTAATTCATTCTTATATTTGAGCCAGATCCTTCCAGAACAGGGGCCTGGACCTCCCAGAATGGCGTGGATACGAAATTGATAAGATCTTTCTGCTATCAGTAAAATAATGTTCCAAGAAAATGTTGAAGAATCTTGTCGACTGATTGAAATGCTATAGCGGAACCTTAAAAGAGCTGTGCATAAACCAAAGCCCTCAACTTAATTCCTCCAGCATGACGTGAGAGACAGATGAAGTCATACAGAGAATTATTACTTGTGGCTGATTTTTAGTCTAGTTCTTGTGTAATTTGGTACACCTCAGCCTTTTCTCCCTGTTTCTCTCTCTTAAGAAAGGCTTCTTAACAGCCACCCTTCCACTCAGACCAGGTCCAGATGCATCTCTCAGGTTTTTGCTGATTTTATTTCCCCATTTCTTAAGGATGTGTCTACCAGATAGTGTTCATCTTTTTAAGCTTTCTTCCTTTTCTTTTGAACTCCACTTCTCCAGTTTCCTGATTTTTTTTAAGCACACACTGCAGACTGTGCTGAGACAGGTCAAGTTTGCTCTTTGGGAATCACCTTGTTGGTGAAAAAATATTATTTTATGCCCCCTCAAACTCTGTTCTCTCTGGGATTTTAAAAATATATTCAGCTAAAGAAACGAGGACAAATCATGTTAGCAAAGTGTCTAAACAACCGGTTCTTTTTTTAAGTTGTCTATTATATGTAGACACACTAGTTTAAGTTTCTGTCATTCACAGGTCAGTGTAATGTGGCTTAACAAACAAACAAACATTCCTCTTAAAGGCGCTATTGCTCATACCGAGTTTTGCTAATGAGTCCAACTTTAATATGATTGATTTCAGCTGCTGTGTCTTGGTGAGTAGTTGGTATCTACATTTGTGTCTCGTGCCATTGGGCATGAAGTTATGTGCAGACACAACACTGCCTCATTCACTTTGTGGGATGGCTCAAGACTTTTAGACAATTCTATAGTTAAAAACAAATAACTCCACTAAGCAAACTAGAAAGAAAACACTTGTAACATCCGTTTTCCTTATATTTCACTTTTTCTGAAATGGAATCACAACAATGTGCCTCCAGAAAAAAAGGGGGGGTTAGCTTTGATATAGAGACCTGCTCACTTCCTCTTTTGCCAATCCGGCTAAACAAGTGAAACACATTTGTCATATAAATCCTTACACATCTCTATGAATAAGAATTTGGCAATGTTATTTCTGCAAGCTATTGGCAAGCGCCTTCGCTAAACACTTACCACGGAGTGATCACAAATCTTCCAGCTTAGATTGCAGTGCCATTCTTACAACTGCCAGTCTGACTTCCTGTCATAAACTACATCTTACTCGGTGCGGTTACACTCCTCTCTCTCACTCTGTCTTCTGTAACCTTTTAAATACAGCTTTAAAAGGAAATTGTTCCAATTTTCTGAAATAAATCATTTGCATGACAACAGGAGCAGAAGTGCACCAAAAAACCTCCCAAAAAACCAACAACAGCAAAAAAAACTCGTAGGGCTAAACCATGGCACATAGCCAAATGCAGTAAGAGCATGGCGTATATCCATCCTGCAATTACACAACCAGCCAAGCCACCAAGTGAAAATATCCCTGTGGTCCATTTAGCACAAGGGCTGTATTGTACACAGCAAATAGTACTTCCTCATTCTGAATTCTCTCCACTAATGCACTGGCTGTGAGGAAGGCAAACAAAATAGAAGGATAGCAGATATAACTAATAAAAGCATGACCTTGCAATAAATGTTTTGGCTTGCTGTTTTGTTAAGAAAGAAAAATGATCTCTCAACTTGGCTTTCTATCCTGACCATCATATCCAATTTCCTGCGTCAGCATTGAATGTTGTCTGAACACAAACTGAGAGTTACAGAAGCACCCGATGTGAATGTGATGCACACTGGACAGTAGCTGGGATGTTAATATTGAAAAAGGATTATTCTGTGAGGTGTTAGTTTTTATGAGATTGACCTCGTGTACTTCACACTATGTGCTTGGTTGTAACAATATTAATTACCTTATAAATCACTGTTGCGCCTGCTGGTGTTTATCATCTTGTAATGAGATGTACAGCTATGTAGCTGCTAACTGTACTCGACACATTTGATTGGAAATTAATGTTTAAGTGTAAAAATGAATTGAAAGCTTGATATAAGATATAATATGACATGATATGTTGCAAACATAGGGTGGCAGATAGAGTTTCCTTGGTCATACCTACCTGCCATGTACCTTGCAATAAAGCCAGACCAGTCTGGGACTGGGGAATGTCATAAAGGAGATTAATGCCCTAAGCCCTGGTAGATGGTGGGGCTGTATCAGGCTACAGTTTAACCTGCATGCCTGTGTGACATTTTGACTAACATTTTGACAGAAGTTGTTTGTCAGTCCCAACCTAATGAGATTGGATCTTCCCATTGGTTCGCTCACCTGTCAGAGCAGGGGCCATGACTGTCTGTCATCTATTCTTAAAAAGGTTTTTTTTAGAAAGAGCTCAAAATAATTGTATTCTATTGTTTGAAGGAGAAAAGCATAAGCAGCTGTGACTGTTCTTGACCCCTATTTTGTTTTCTACGTAATGGAAAGGATATGCCTACCAAGATGTCATCTGTCTTTATTGTGAAAAAAGTCCTTTACAGTGTCTAAGTCCTTTAAAAACTATTATATTAGATCAGAAAAACTCTTTTTTTGAGACCATTTAGGTTCCAAACGAACGGTCAGCCTCCAAAGAGGAGATAAAATTAATACAGAGCAGTTCAATGTTAATTTTATCTCTTTCTAAGCTTCCAACACAGTCCCAGTTTTTCATGTGGCCCTTGGGAAAATTAATTGCCCACTCCTGGGCTACACTTAAGTTTCAAATGTAGCATACAAATCTCTCCCAATTAAAGGTGGACAGCGCAGCGTAAGTAGGATGACCCGGATTATCATCTGACTGCCCTCCCCTTTGTCATTTCTGTTGAGAACATTAAAGTAAATTCAAAACGACTAAAATAAGGACATAGTTGCTCCATATCTTCTTACTGGAAAAGTTCCCTGGCGACATTGTTAACTAATCCACAAAGACCTGTCACTGAATGCCTGTCTGTATGATTAAACCATAAATGCAGTTAATGTATAAAACCCATATTTTTTGTGTACAGATTATAAAACACCCCACACTCTCTTCTGTCACACTCTTGAAGTGGTTAGAATAATTTTCTTGGACAGCCTTTTTCAGTCTTTTAGAGCTCATCATCTGTGACAGCTGTAATTGTTGACTGTTAACTCATTTTCTTGTTAGTTTGTTGCCACAGTCAGGGCAAAGCTGTGGGGAGACACTCTGAATTAGTTTTTAGCTGTTTTACATTTAATTATTTTGAGATATTAAAAAACAAAAACAAAAAAACCAAAAGCAGCTTCAGAAGCTTGAGCAGGTTAAACTGGGCTTACAAAACACTTTCAGGATTGACTGACGCAGTGTTGTGACTCAATAAGTGTACTATTTGTAGATTTAATAGTTTAAAATCTTGTATGGACTTGTTTTTTTTTAGCTAACTGTCCAAAGTTTCCTTTTTTTTCCCTGAAGGAACAAATTTGCTTGCGGTTAAGTATTAAAAAATGAAACATATTAACCACTACCCACAATTCTTTTTCCAGCTTTTTATGTGTTTTAAAAATATATTTTGATTACTTCCTGTCAAAAAAAATTCCTGGTTCATAAGCCCATAAGTTAAGAAACGTGTGGGTTGGGCTTTTTCTGATTGCTCAAGTAGTCTGTTTGCAACATTTCAGTCATCTCTAGCTGGTAAAACTCAAAGTATATTGCACAAATTGTCGGTTACTCTTTGTAAACACAACACTCAAACTCAGTGCCCGATCCAGTGAATAAGAGAAGGGAAAAAGAGAGAGAGAGCAGTGCAGGACCAGTGAACCACATGGTGAATAAAAACGGGAGTGGGGTCATTTTTTTCACAGTGGTTGCTTTCTAAAGAATGAACACTCCCACACCTCTGCACAGACCTGAGAGAAGGTCAGAGAAGGATGGATGTGATGGCACCGTAATGTCACCCACTGGTTAGTGAAGCCTGGTTCTTAAGCTTTTGATTTATCATTATAACCACAAGAAGCGAACATGCTTGGATGACAGATGTCACCTAATGCTTGCAGCTTTGGTTACCAAAGTGCATCCATGTAATATATGGGTGCACTGCACAGACACAAACACTTTTGAATTACTAGTTCACTCACCCAAACTGGTAGTACAAATAATTGCAAAGGGAGCCGTATTACTTCTGTTTACTGGATATTACTTCTCTTTGGATACTGGGGTTCCTCCCACAGTCCAAAGACATGTATTAGTGGGGTTAGGTTATTGGTGAATCTAAATTGTGTGAATGTGAGTGTGAATGGTCTTCTCTCTGTGTTAGCCCTGCATCAGATTGGCAACCTATCAAGGGTGTACCTTTGGTAGCTTAGATAGGCTCTAGGCCCCAAGAGGCCACTCATAGAACTGCATTTTCTTCTTCTTCTTCTTCTTCTTATTATTATTAGTTGTTTTTTGTTTTACACTTTTGCTGTGGTTTCATTTTTCAGCCCCAGAGGTTGTCACTTTGGAATGGTGCCATAGTACCCGATTTTGTGTGAATGTAACAGGCTTCAAGAGCAAGCTTCCTCCTGCCCACTGTGCTCTCGGAGTGTCTTTCAAACAGAGACATGTACCTGAAGCTCTGACATGGACAGAGAGCAAAGAAGGGAGACCAAGACAGCCCCGTTTTTTTGTTTGTATATTTGTTTGTTTGTTTGTTTGTTTTTATAAAGACCCATGTGTAATGTGCTGCTGTTATGTCAGCAGACATATTTGCCCAATCTTTTTGGGTTGTTAGACTTCAGTAGAAACACAGACAAAAACACTCTGAAGGAAGCTTTTAGTTTCTTGGAAAAAGTTTCTAAGAGTACAATTTCTGGGCACTTAGGAGGCAAGCATTGCTACTGAGAGGCAAACAAATGCACTGTTAATGGTGATATTTAATTTCTGAACGGCACCTCACTCGCACATTTGCATTAGACATCTCTCACCAGCGACCACTAACCATCAGCAAAACACTCAACACTTAGCAAAATCTGAAGGGACATTTTGTTGAAACTTTAACTCTCAGTTTCCCCTGAAAGCAGTCCAGTTTTTCTACAACAATGTACAACAACAACAATGCAAAACACCAGCTTGGCAGGAAAATAAGTGGAGCCCAACAGCCTGTGTTCCTTAAAACTGTCAGGCCCTGCTGGATGTATCAGATGTCATGCTGCTTTTCACCACATCCCAGCAGCTCGTGTGCCGCACTGAAATTCCTTTTCCTCTCGATTAATTTTGCTGAAAGATGATGCTTCACACTCTCGTTCCTCTCGTTCCCTGTTTCTCTTTCTCAGTCCACTTCAGTTCAGTTCAAAGAGCCTTTATTGGCATGCAAGTTTCAATAAAAATATTAAGAAAGCATCAAAATATAATCTGTCTCTCTGCGGAGAAATGTGTGTGAGTCTAGGTCAGTGAGGTATGTATTTCTCCAAGGGAAATTTTTAAATTTTGAGAGCTCAGTAGTTTGTTTTTCTTTTTTTCTTTTTTTTGTTAAATCTTAAAATATAACATGTTAAAGTTAAACAAGTTAGAAGTTTCCTACTTCTTTCTCTCTCTCTCTCCCACTGCATACTTGTCTTTCTGTCCTAGACATACAGCCTGTAACCACTGCCCATCCTTCCTTTCCATACCCTATAGTCCCTTACACTGAGGACACTGAAGATAAGGTCTAAATGTCTGATGCCATTTTTATTTTTCATCTTCCCCTGAGGGCTCTTTGTCAGCTTCTTATCAGAATGTCAGGCCACTGCTTGAGTAAGCAAACAAACAAGCAGCAGCAAAAATGATGTATCAGAAAACTGCCACTGGCTGGGGATGAGCTGTCAGGCGCTCTGTTGAGCTAATGATCACTGTTGGGTGCTGTGGGAATTGAAGGTCTCTAATTCAGGACACTTTTTTCGCCTGTGTACGATATGGTCTAATTCATGTGGGTGCCGTTGGTTTCATGATGTGTTAGGTTTTTGATTTTGGTATGTTGATCATTCATTACTAATAATAAATCAGAGTGTCTTTGGTTTACCCCTTTGCTGTAAGTTACTGAGCCTTTCCTGCAAACAACCAAACACAAGCCAACTTTTTTTGCTCAAAATTTCCAACAAATCAAGTAAAATGTTTTTTTTAAATATAGCAGAAGCAAAGGTTAGGTCATATTATTTTATCTTGACAGTAAACAAGCAGGGAAACAAACTCACACTTTTTCTAAAAACCTGTTTTTGTTTTCTGCCAAAACGATTAATCATATTGTTGGTGAAATTATATTATGGCTATTACCCGTCAGACATCAAATGAAATCCCTGCCATTTCATGTCACATTTAATGGGAACATGATTATCAGAGCTGCACATTAAATGAAAATGGAAAAGGATGCTGGTAATTGTGATTTTTCAGAAAGTGGAACCACTTTTTTTAAAGGAAAGACAAAACAATAAATAAAAAATTAAATAAATAAAAATACTGTCCATTAAAAAAATCTGCACTACAGGAAACACCCTTTATTTTAAAAAGCTTTACAACAATGATTCTTTATACTTATTGTAGAGGCAAGTTATCTCATATTGATCTTTTGTCACTGCAGTCAAAGTTACCATTAGTAAGCCCTTTTCAACTAATGCTATCAGAAACATGATGCATGACCAGTTATACACAGCATACCAGGTTTTGTGTGAATAAACCAATTACACGCAACATTTTAGTCATTGGGGGACATGAACACTTTCTTTGTTTGAGCTATTTAAAACATTTTTTCAATATAATATTATATGACTTCATAATGATACAAAAAGATTAATATACTAGGCTGGATTTCCATATTACCAGTGCTGACATCGGCATATAAACATCAAAGTTTTAATATAATCCTTCACCCTCGGGGGAAGTTGCACTCCCTGAGTGCTCTTGTGTTATTTGAGTTACTGTTGCCGTCCTATCAGCTCGAACCAGTCTGGCCAGTCTCCTCTGACATCAACAAAGCATTTTCACCCAGAGGACTGCCGCTCACTGGATATTTTTTCATTTTCAGACCATTGTCTGTAAACCCTAGAGTTGGCTGTGTGGGTAAATCCACACTTTCTGAAATACTCAGACCAAACTCATCTAGGACACCATGGTCGCTCAAGAGGTTAACAAAATATTCCCCTTTTTTCCATTATTCTGTTACTCAGTGGTCATTAAGACAAATTATATGTCAGAAAGTCAGTTCATTAGCCAACCAAGTCAAGATAACCAGCTTGAAGTTCAATTCAAGCACCAGAATAGGGAAGAAAGGTGATTAACACTGGAACAGTATGACTTTCACTACACAATTCTACATGCATGTGACTACTGACACCATAATACTATCATTTGGAACTTCCAAACACGTGAACATTGAATTTTGAGCATTAATAGTTAAAACTTGGCTGAACAGCTGATTCAGAGTGTGTTTTACTTTATCACGCTCATACTAGCCTGGTCTTAATTTTGTTCGTTACATTAGTCACCAGAAATACATCTCATACTGAACATAGACATAGTAGCAGACGTTTTTTTGTAGCACAGGGGAGTTAGAAAGAGTTGCTTATCATTTAATACCTATTATGGAATATTATATTCTGTCAACAAAGCAACTTTCTTCTTGCATTCTGCACACTTTTAGGAGAGTGTTATTTTATTTGCATACCCTGTCCTCCAAACACATATCTTATAACAAAACTGTCAAGCAAACAGCCAGATTTGCTTAGGTCACTTGGGGGTTTTGTATCCCTACCTGTACTTTCCACTCTATAATCATAGGTGGCCTATGAGTCCTTGGTTATGCTTTTCAGGCAGCAATCCTTCACCCCATTATCTGTCAAAGAGAAAGAGAGAAGAGGGAGTTGAGTGGTATAAATAGGGAATAGCTCACCCATGCATATGTATGAAACTTCTGTACCCGCCTCATATGGTCATTTATTTTGAACTTTGTGAACATTTTAAATTTGCTGGAATATTATTCAAATCACAGAGCTCTGTGAAATGAACACATTTGAATGAATTTCATGAAAAGTGGACTTGTGATGAGGTTGGGGAGGTGGTTAGAAGTATCTGATATACATTTCTCATCTTCAGTGTTTTTCACTCTAATGTACGTGATGGTGAACCTTTGGTTGTGTGCAGCCTGCATGGATTTGATTTAAATGTGTTACAAAAAATGTAAGATGGCTATGTAATAGATTACAGTATTCTGTTTTTTTTTTCAATAATTTAAAGAACAAACTGCTTTATCACATATGATTTAAAAAAATCATCTGTGGTTTTTATATAGGGATGCATAGTCAAAAATTAAAAAAACTGTGATGCAAACAGGAAACAGAATGTTTGCCTTCAAAGTAAAAGTTGTGACTTTAAGGTGAATCCCCTCAGTTTAAGTGGTTATTTAGCAAATCTTTCCAAACAAATTTCATGCAAATTACAGGCAATTACAGTAAACTGTGGGCCTCTGACAACTTAGATTTTTGAGTAGAACTTTATGCAAAAGTCAAGCACATCACAAACTATTATGTATAATGATGAGAATAAAGGACAAATCCTTTGTCTCTCTGGTTTATGAATCTTTTCTCTTTGCCAAAAATCTCTCAATTAGTTTGTTTCGCCACTCATCATTGCAATGATTGATGAAAACCACTTTTACAAGTCCTCCAAGTAAAGAATCATCTCAGTAATTTGTTTCTATTTTTTATTGTGACAAGTATTTCTGACACAGTGTGTAGCTACTTTTCCACTCTTAAGAAATGTTGAAATGATAATTAGCAGGTGAGAGTGATGAAAACACTTCAGTTTTCTGTGCTTTCAGAGTTTGAAAACCTAAAACAGCAATAGATGGGAACCAGGAAGTTGGGTGATTATTATTTGTGAGGTATTTACCTTGAACCACAACTTTTCTCATCATATGTAGACACTAAATTGAGGGCAAGCTCTCAGTTCAGTTGATTTGCTCTTGAGTTTGTTTGACAAGGACCCATGAAAACAAACAAATTTACATTCATTGGAAATGTAAAAAGTTAGATTATAACACAGCAAGAAGTTTCTGGGATTCAAGCTTGAATGTTAGCATGTTTTCCATAAAGTGAGCCTTTATTGTTGGCCATTCAGAATAACAGAGTTCAAAATAAATATAATTAAGCCAACTAGGAATAAGATTCGAAATACCACAACACAAGCATAAAAAAATACCAAACTCTAGCCAAAAACCACAGACTTCATGACAGTATTAGCCAAGTGATGGCCTGGCAACCTAGTCGGGGCGTACTACACCTCTCTTCCTAGAAGACTTTAACATATTACTGGGTGGCATTTGTATTCGTATTGCAAATACTGCTGATTTATCTCAGTGCGTGAATCCCCACAGTGTATGTGCGTGTGTGTGTGAGATAAAGACTGATGATTCTTGTATTCAGTGCACTCACTGGCATCTTTTCCTGTTTTTACAGCCTCCTCATTACTAGCTAATACATTTTATATTAAGAATGAAAACCTTCTGACCCTGTTCACACCCCTGCTAGACCAATGATGAGCGATACGTTTTATATGCAGACTGTGTCAAGATATCATTTAGCACATAGCAGATATTGTGAAGTATAACTTTGGCCTCACCAGTCCCCTCATTTAAATTTCACCATTCACCATTCACCAGAAAGAGCGATACATCTCTCCTGTGATAATTACAGACAGTAGACGTCAAACGCTCGGTGGATTGTGCTGTTAGAGGGACCTGTTCTTGGCTTTCAAAGAAACAATTTGTCTAGACAAGAGGAATGCCACAGGCAACAACTTAGGAAAAACCAGAATCAGTTTTATGCAGACGTTATCATTACTATGGATTACTGCATTTTGTCAAAATTGTGAGAAAGAAGTGACAGCAGAGACTTGGTCTGATTTCCTACCACTCTCAACGTCTTTTTCTTTCTTTTCTTTTTTTTTTTGAAAACTTACTATATTAAAATGCTTGAAGCATCTTATTTCTTTTATATTCTCTATCCATTAAATCCTTTTCATGATTTCAGAAGACTACAGACTTTTCAGCATACTTCAGGCAAAATGCAAAGAGGCATCAAAATGATTTCCTGGTCACATTTTTTTGTCCTTTCATTGGCTCTAGTAAACTTGTGATGAAGAATATTGTGTAGTTCACAGTGTTAATTAAAAAATAGCAACAGTAATAATAAATAATCCCTTTAGTAAATAAACATAAAGCTATAATTATCAGCCTATCTTGCAGTTGCTGCCATGTGATTGACAGATTACTAGCTCAGCAGCTGTTTATTGAATTAATAGCTATAAATATTAGCCCATACATTAATGCCTTCTGTAAGGAGATTGCTTTTAGCAGAAAAAAAGAACAAAAATCAATATTCCACTCAGTACATTTGTGAACTGCTCCTTGTGTTTATGCAAGTCATCATTTGGGACAAATTAGACTTGTCTGTGATGGTCAAATATCTAAAGAGAAAGTAATTGACAAAGCTTAAAACTTTTTTTTTCCATAGCACTGTATATTTTTACACTGTTTTAGACCAAGAAGTAAGCAAATATTAATAACACAGTAGTGTCCATAGAATAAAGCAGGGACAGGCATAAAAACACATTTTACTTTTTTTTTTTTGTGGTTAGCTCTGATTAGCAAAAAAGCTTCAAAACTAAGATCTCTAATAATTTATGTTTGTTTGTAGCACAGCAGTTACAATTCTTCCTAGACTAAATTTTAAGACAGAAGCATTCTTTGCAAAAGAAAACAAAAAAAAAACAAAACTGTCAGCATTGTTAAGCAACACCATGATTAACTTCTGTGAACTTGAAGTCTTTATCATAAACTTTAACATAGCTTATTCAGACACGAACGTTACTCAGTACTTTTCTTCATGGGCTCTCAGAAATAATGCTTTGAGTATGTTGTTTTGTATTCTCAGAAGAATTCTTTTCTATCTGCCAAAACACAAAATAAACTATGTAACTGTTGTCTTACTTTAAACCAGATTAATCACCTTAATCTGTCTCATGTTAGCTTGTCGGAAGCGATAGAAATAACAAACACTGTTTCTGAAGCACTCCTCTGTGTATGCAACCTTTAATCCGACAGCTGCACATCATCATTCTGTCATTGTTTGCTCTTTCTCATAGCGCCATACTTTCACTCACTTTGTTATGAAACAGCTAAATTCGCTTAAAATGGAATTCAGGGAATTCTTCACTTTACTATTTGTGTTTAATGCAATGGTTTGGGTGTATTTGGGCCTAGATAAAGTGTCAGTTTTAGTGACTGACCAACAGTCAAAGGAAATTCAATTTAGTAACACAGGAGTAGGAAAAATATGACATTTCCATATTTAAATTGGAACTATTAAGCTCATTTCAAGCTTCATATTTTTATTCTTGGACTCTGCTAGGATCACAGGTCCAATAACTAAGATTTGAATAAAAAGTTGGATGGTCTCACAGTTCTGTGCTCACAACCAGAGCTGTGTGCCTGACATCATACAGACCCAAGCATAGACAAAAAAGCACTTTGAAGCCTGAGCTATTAGCTCACAGGAATTGCTTGCACATACAGTATTTGAAATTATATGTACAGGCAATAGCATAGCATGCAGTAATACAAAAGTGCATTTTGTACACTAAATTCTGTTAAAGAAAACACCAGCTTTCACCATAAAAATAATACGGATGATTACGATTCATTAAAACCACGCTGTTAACATGTAAAGCAATTGGAACAACAATAAAAATAGTTAAATAATCATAATATCCAAATAAAACATTACATGCATATAGGCTTCATTCCAAACATGACTGCTTGCTCTTCTTCTTCCAAATTAGTTTTTAAAATTAGCAAAATTACATGATAATGTCTACTGTCTTTTATAGTTTCCATTATCCGCCAACTGGAATAATTAGATGCAATAAAAGTGAAAAAGAAATCACTATTACATACTACAACATCTTAATGCATTGCGATAACACAATGCAATTAGGTTCTATTGTAATTTTTCTACTGGTTCTGCTTGTTTCCCCTCGCCTTATTAGCATTGATCCTAATTGAAAACTGCACAGCTGCTTTTTCGAAGATTCCTGTACACACAGGGGCTCTTTTGGAGAGTGTGTTTACAATATGCTGTCAGCTTAGGGAATTAGCTTTCTCTCTTGATATGATAATAATCTGACTTGTAAAAAAAAAAAAAAGTAGATTCAATGTTTCTACAGTAATTATTCTAAATTATATTGTTGTGGATCATGATATCAACATGTAATGCTACTGACACATTAAGTGAACAGCTCTTTGCTTCAAGCATAACTTACTACTACTTAATATTCTCTAAGAATTAAGCTCTGCATGCAACATTTGCCAAAATTAAAAGTTCCTAATGACTGTTTGGGTTTTTCTCACTACAGAAAGGTCAGTGTCCACAGCAAACAGTCTGCTGGCCTATGTTCTCCTTTTTTTTTTTTTTTTTTTTTTTTTTTTTTTTTTTAAATTGGATTAATAATTGGACTGTTCACTATGTTCTCGCTTGCTGAAATTTTTCTTGTTAAAACACATCAGAAGGAAATTTTGAACTGCTACATAGATCCAAGTGACGATTCTGTCAGTTTTCTCAATGAGTTTGTTATGCATGAGGATTCACCATAGGCTAGAAGCATCTGGTGGAATTGATCATCTCGATCAATCACTGAGACCTCCTGAGGTCAGGCATGAAAAATATGGATTGTACTTATGGTGATATTATGAATGTAAAATCAATGTAAAATCATGATTTGCAGTGTTTTGGTGAGAAAATATTGTATAATAATTCAAAACGAATTATTGTTATCAACAAATTAATATTCTTTTTACTAGTTGATATTTCAGAATTTGAATATTGTGAGAAACAGAAAATAGTTGACTTAAACTTGACTGAAAAAGCTCCATGTTTGTCTGCGTTTTGTTGCCACAGGAAAACATCTTCCTTTCCCCTTCCATAGAAGTAGTCTGGAAAATCCATGTTTGTTGACCAACCAAACTGAAGTTACACTGTGGTTTAAAACTCAGACAGGCTATATGTCTTGCTTGGATGTACATTTCAGTGTAAAGGTGAAGATAAAGTTATGTTATTTTTACTGTTCGACTGAGGCAACTATGAAAACATTTTTCAGAAGCAGTAATACAAAAATGGAAACAGAAATGGAAGAACAAACTGTTGCTAAGCGCTCTAGAGATTGTCAACCAGGATACAGGAATGCTCTAGTGGCTGAAAAATAAATAAATGAATAATTACACTATTATCTCTGCACAGTATAGGAAAAAAATACTAATAGTGAAATTTATTCTTGGTTTTTATTTTTTTATTCATCACAAACAAGTATATAAAAATATCACTGTCATAAACTGTGCTCCATTTGCTACAACATGCAGTCAAGCTAAACAAGACCCCCAAGCTGCAGTGAATGGGTCAGATCAGCTATAAATTGTAGACACACCTATGAGTCAAAGTGCAGGGACCCTCAGCCATACAGTGCTGGTGTGGTATTGTTTCCAGCCCACCAGGTGGGTCAATGTGGACAAGCAAGTCTGTGAATCCAATAACCTGAGAATGATACCATAGGTGTATCTACTACGAGGCTGATGGGTAGCACTGGTGGCTGCCAGTATTTCTGTTAAGGAAGCAGCTAGTGTTAGTTAACAGTACGTGGAAAGAATACAGACGTAGAGGAGCACAACAAGAGCAGATACCAAATCACCTATTAAATCTATCTAACTGAACTCTTAATTAACTCTAGTCTAACTAAACATGTGATTGGTAAAGACAGGATTGATCTAAAGGGCTCATCAATTTTTTAACCTGCTCCTCAATTACGACACGACCATTGCAACAAGTCAGTGTGTGAAATTTGTTCCTTCCTGAATAGTCCATGAACAGCTGTAAGTGGTATAACTGCGCCTCATCCATGAAGTGGCAGAAGTGAGAAAACAGGGTCTGTTAAGCAGTCTGTTCAGCTGAGACTGCAATGCATTAGTTACTGAAAGGGAAAAAAGCTGAGAAAAAGTGCTAAGTCTTGTTATGCTTGGGGATCTTGGGGATCAAATACTTCAAATAATCTGTGATATGCAACTCAATTTCTTTATTTATACTTTTATGCAATTTGTTTTTTCTGGATTTTTGGTTGATATTCTGTCTCTGTCCATGAAAATGAAACTGTCATAACAAACAGAACAGCAGTTGCTATATATACTGATTGTTTGTAAAAGAAAAAAACTGTTAAAATTGCTGTTTAATGTATAACTGCAGAAACAGCATTACCTCATTAAAGGCACCCACAGCTAGCACTGATTCGATGGGATAACATAGCAAATAAGATCAACTTGACACAGTTGTGCAAATGGTTTGTGCATGTGGCTGCTGTGTGACTGCATCAATGATTAAAAGTGTTATGGACACATACACAGTTGCACTTACAGAGTCCTCCTACGTCATACTTAGAGCCACAGACCTGCACTCAAATTCCAAAGAATGAAACTCATTAGCCACTGGGTGGAGCTCTCACACTCTGTCCATTTCTTTTTTCCTACTCCTGTCTTTGTCTCCCTTCAGTCTGTCTCTTGCCTCCCTCACCAAACCATCCTCTCCCTATCAATAAATGTCTTTCTCACCTCATCCTTTTCCCCATGTCTCCTGGTTAGGATTGCACATACCAATGAGGCTTTTTCTCACTCTCACTCTCCTGTGCATTGTTTATTATTCTCAGATAGACCTGACTTTTTTGTTACACCTCAACCACCCTCAACTCCATAACATCACACATGACTACAGCAATATGTCGATATATATGTGTAAGGTAAAAAGCCGAAGAGCGAGTGCTGGTGAAGAGACACCTGGTGAAAGTCTCATCGCCATCATCACCATTGTCTGTGACAAACATCCTACTCTTTTTAGGCTTTTTTTAACATCTGATAAGAGATGTTTGCTGTAGCAGTATGGGTAGTATGGCAAAATGAACTGTAAGCACATCTGGGTCTAGTGAAGAATCTACATAAATGAAAATTAATATGTTTAGCCAGAACCACCGGTCCTTCCCATAGTAACTAAGGTGGCATACTTAATGGGATTTTTCATTTCAGACTATATCAACTTATTCACTATTCCAGTCAATTCAATTTTCATTTCAGTTTTATTTATACAGCATCAAATCACAAAAGCAATCTTAAGGCATTTTATACTGTAAGGTAAAAACTCTACAATTATACAGAAAAACCCTGAAAGTCATATTCTAAGGAGCTTGAAAGAAAAACAACTGGACTTCTTTAAGATTCTTGAACACGTTTCAACTCTCTTCCGAGAAGCTTCTTCCAAGCACCGCACCACTGTCCTAGCTCCCCTTGTGGGGAACACATCCCATCAATCAACATCAATAACTCCGCTGACTTCAACAACAAGGCCTAGAAACTTACACTGGAACCAGACGAAGCCATGGTGTCCTTTGATGTTGTTTCACTCTTCACTCGCATACCTACAACTGAGGCAGTTCTTAGAAAACAGAACCAGCTTTACCCTCGATCAGATTTGCACACAGTTGGACTTTTGCCTTACCAGATATTTTGAATACAACAAGGGTTTCTACAGACAAAAACACGGATGTGCCATGGGGTCCAGTGTCACCGATTGTAGCCAACCTTTACATCAGGGGTGTCCAAACTTTTTTCACTGAGGGCCACATACATAAAAATATAGGAGGGGCTGGGCCACTTACTAGAAATTAGGTATATAACCTTAACTGTAGCGTATTAAAGTTAAAAAAATCATTTAAAAGTGGTCAAATGTGTTATATTGTTGAATATAATTAAAGACAAAACTGCCTTCATCACGGCTTTCCATAAATGGATCTTTATTGATTTATTCAGAAAAAGCTTTGATAGCTCATTCTCAGAACAGCAGCCTCAGATTTCTTCTTGGACAGAAGATTTACAGCACAGAGAAAAAACAATAAAGGGGAAAATGGGATGGGTAAATTTCAAGCTTGTTATTTGAGTTCTTAGGCTTAGCAACACACCTATTAACGTTCGTTTGAAACGGTTATCAACATTAACAGACTGAACTGGACTTAATAACAAGAGTGCATATAATTTTAGTAAATTATTCTGGTGAGTATCAGCTGCGCTGGCTATGTAAATCGGGCCATCCAGCCGCGGTGCTGATCGCCACTCGTGGCAAAAATCAAATGTCACTTGATCAAGGAGCAGATCTGCATCAGATGAGATCAGCTGACTTTGCGTGTGCGTGCGCTGTGCACAGCGGTGTGTACTCTGTGTGTTAACAAGAAAAACGCATATAAGAAAGTGGTGCGCAAAAGCAGGGTAGTGACAGAATTGATGCGCATTATTGATATTTGAAGCATGTGTACCTGCACATTAACACACGGGTACTGTGAATATATTTTTTACTCACCTAAAGCGCTCGTGCTCTCGTCCACTCCCCGCAAAGAAATTAGCAGCTGTGCGGTGTCTGTGGCATCGGTGCTCTCATCGCATGCGATGGAGTAAAAATCAAAAAAACAGCTTTATCAGACAGTTGCAGTTTAATGTTGGCTGACGAGTCTTCAGTGCGTCGCACAACTATATTTCTGGACATGCTGACGTTGTTGAAGTCCTGCACTTTTTCCGGGCACGTTATTTCGGTGACTTTAACGAGGCCGTGTTTTATGAGGTCTCCATCTGAAAAAGGCTTGCCATGTCTTGCGATGAGTTGGGCGACCTCATAGCTGGCTATTGGAGCCTTTTCCTGGACAATTTGAGCACGAAAGAAATACTGTTGCTGACCCTGCAGGAGAGCTACCATTTGCTTTAATTTCTGCTCTCGCTCAGCACCAGTGTAGGATGCATAGGCCTGATGTTTGGTTTCATAATGACATCGTACATTATACTCTTTCATAATTGCCACAGTTTCAGTGCAGATCAAACAGACACACTTCCCCTTGAATTATTTGAAGAAATATTCACTCTCCTACCGTGTCTGAAATTTTCTGCACTCACTTTCTACCTTTCGCTTCTTTGGTTCTGACCTGTTTAGTAACTTGGGGTAAATTTCTTCTGTGATTGTCCTTTTTGGTAGAGCAACTGCCTTGATCAACAGTAGCTCCCCCTGGTGTTAAAACTAAGAAGTGCAATACACTCAAGCAAAAGTTGAAGTGCGGGCCATATTCTATTCTATTTATAAAATTACTTGAGGGCCAGTTAAAAATGGACCGGACTTTGGACACCCCTGCTTTACATGGAGGAAGTGGAAAGTAAAGCTCTTGGCTCTTTCAAAGGGACAGCGCCTAGCCACTGGTAAAAATATGTGGATAACATTGGTTAAAATCAAAACCCAAGAAATAGAAACTGCGCTTTGCTTGGCGCAGTGGGAAACCATTATTGCATAGCGGCAATACAAAAGAATGGGTTTCTGAGCACAGTGCATGCCATTTCCTAAATGGTAAATGGCCTGTATTTGTATAGCGCTTTACTTAGTCCCTAAGTACCCCAAAGCACTTTACACTACATTCAGTCATCCACCCATTCACACACTGGTGATGGCAAGCTACATTGTAGCCACAGCTGCCCTGGGGCGCACTGACAGAGGCGAGGCTGCAGGACACTGGCGCCACCGGGCCCTGTGACCACGACCAGTAGGCAACGGGTGAAGTGTTTTGCCCAAGGACACAACGACCGAGACTGTCGGAGCCGGGGCTCGAACCGGCAACCTTCCGATTACAAGGCAAACTGCCAACTCTTGAGCCTAAATGAAAGGACTTTAAATGCTCTGTTTGGGTGATATGGTACTATGAGGTCTTTAAGGTAAGATGGGGCCTGATTATGTAAGACCTTGTATGTGAGGAGAAGGATTTTGAATTCAACTTATTAAAAAACAACACAAGATTCGCTGTAACATAGTTAACTACAATAGCAATAAACAAATAGGAATTTCATATTTCAAAGCAGCTACCTTTTCAGTTCGTTTTAATGCAATCACTTGCTTTTAGGACTGATATTGGCATGTTTTCTGTGTGCTAGCATAAGGATAAGGATAAGGATAAGGATAAGCTTTATTTGTCAGTTGCAGTTGCCCGCAGCCGAAAAACAAACCTAGATGACCATACATACAACACATACAATACATACAATATACATTGGGGGGACAGGTCAGGCTAGGCAGCAAAAAAAAGGGGGGGGGGGGGTAGACAGTGAAATATGTAACATATGGGGGCAATGTCAGGAGAAAAAAAAAAGGTTTCTGCCCATGGTGACTCTAACAAGTGAGTCATCATGAGGAGAAAACACAAAAAAGCATGGTCATTTTTCAGGAGATGATATTGATAGCCACAACAGAAGAAAGGAAAGCTCTTTCTCAACAGGCTTGCTTAGTGTTCTTCAATGACTCCCAGATGGTGTCTAAAATCACGGATGACTTCATCCTGTTTAGTCCCTCTCCAAAACCCAGTGCTCCCTATCAAACACTGCTACTACTAATGCAAGTATTTAAGTAAAGACCACCTTGAGTTGGGATCACATTAACCCCAACACTAATTACTTTTCAGACAACAACCATGATATCAGTTATTGTGTACCTCATATGGGAAGTTAACAGTTGAAAGAAAATTTGGGCATGGATAGGCAGGGATAAAAAGTTTTCTCATTTTTCCTCCTTTTCTTGGAGCAAACCCATCTTCAAACTCCAGCTTAATAATATCTTGCACCTTTGTGACGCTGTTGCATTGACAAGACAGACAGAGTGACATATAAATACCTATGAAAGTATCAACACTGTCTTTGTGGCATTTCCAGGTGTCTCTAGGAGCACATTCAGCCCTGATGGTAGACACCCACATACACACACTGACAAAGTTAAAAGCAATACCAGCCAAGCTGTCGTGGCTGGTAAAAAGATGGAGCTGCATTGAGCAGTTGACACAATCAATACTGTTCTTGCTTTACAACTATGCATTCTACTGGAGAAAGTGCAGTATTATGTTAGCATTAATTAAACAGAAGAAGGTGAGCCACCTCCAGCTCCTGCCTTAATTTGAAATGTCATGTGGTGAGAAAGAATGCACTGGAGGAATTTTAATAGCTTCAAACTCAAATTCGCATGGAAACATTTTTGACTGAACTGACTGTGAATGATTCAAACAGGCACTTTCAAACAGGTAGAAAGTCCTTTAAAAGAGTTTAAATAATGACTGTGGTGTTTATGAAAGACACTTTTATTCAGTTTCTTCTCAATTTTTGGAAATAAGAATTCACGTAAATACAGCTGTTGACTGAATGCAAATGCAAACAGCGAGCATATTTACAGTAGAGATTTACCTCTAAGCTCTGCTTTCTTTCCACCTGTTTGTTGTGGCAGAGGGAGAAAGGCCAGAGAGCTTTTTTGTGAATATCTCCTTCACTGCCATTGTAGCAGAATAATAAAATGAACTGATCTCCAGAGCTATTTTGATGGACGTTGATTTTCTTTATTTATGTTTGTACCTAGTTGTTAGTGTGGGTAATGGGTCGGTGAAGAGAAGCTGGATGGCCAAGGTGAGTGTCTCTACGAAATCCCTACTGTTTGGGCTGTTCAGCCCCTACGTCCGTTCTTTTTTCTGTCCATGCTCTTTGTGCGGTGAGTTGTTATTTTCCTGTACAAACCTAGCTTCGTTAAATTATTATATATTATTCAATGATGTTTGAATTTCTTGTTTGTTTGTTTTTTGTACAATACTATTTTGCAAATTTTGTTGTTAAATTTATCATTATTTTCCTTTAAGTAAATTTTTGTCGACTATTGCTTAAACTGAGGCTCACATGGTAAAAATTTCCACCATATACATGCTGAAAAAGGAAAGAGGAAAAGTTCAACGTCTTCATTTATTGGGAATACAGGCACAACGCATGATTAAGACTGCTACACCATCAGTATTGACCTTTGCCTGTTTGGTATGCTCCCATTTATGTTTGTGCTGTTAAAACAGAAAACAGTAAAGATCTTAAGTGCTTTAGAGAATTAAGTAATCCTGATGGACAGATGGATGTATCAACATGTTAATTCTCAAACAGATGGTAAACACAATCAGCACTCACCTCACCTGCTGCCCTTGCACCTCTAATGCATCAGGTCTAATTAAAACTAAAGGAAAAGTTGAGAATCCTGAGAGAACTGCCTCTACAGACAGGAGATTAAGATCACTGATTGGTAATGCAGACAAACACAGCCGATTTATTCGGCCATGTTTTCTGAAATATCAAACATTTTTTTTATAACATGGAGACACAATGACCCATGAACTTACTGTCCAAAGAAAGAAATGGAAATAAGTATATCAGGCAAAACAGTTTGTATGTTTTGGTATTTTTGGTATGACCACCTTCTTCAACACAGCCTGAACTCTCTTAAGTGGGTTTTTATAATTTCTTTGTGTCATCTCAAGAAATAGTTCTTCATGCTTTATGAAGGACATTCAAAGCTCTTCTTTGGATGTTGGCTGTCTTTTGTTCAATTATCTGTCAGAATGATCCCACACTGCTTTAATAGTGTTGAGGTCTTGGCTCTGAAGAGGCCAGTCCATGGCTGATGGTGTTCCACTGTATGTTTTTCATGCATTGACAGTGCATTTGGGATCATTCTC
>NW_027051788.1:35000-41650 GCF_036321145.2 Pelmatolapia mariae
GGAAGGTTACTTTTAAAATGTATTCCATTACAGAATACTGAATACATGCCCCAAAATGTATTCTGTAACGTATTCCGTTACGTTACTCAATGAGAGTAACGTATTCTGAATACTTTGGATTACTTAATATATTATCATGCTGTTTACAACTACGTGAATGTACTATTGCTGTGATTTATTACTGTTACTGAAGGTCCGCAGCTCCGAACCGTAGTAAAGGGACCTCTGGCTAATACGGTGGGTTCCGTGTCGGGCTGGTAGCCGAAAAATAGCTTTACTTTGTTGTCTGGGTCAACTTTGCTTGCCAGAGACAGAGAGAGGCGTTGAAAGGCTGCTCCAACTGAACTTATTTTTTCCGGAGGAAAACACGAACACAGTGTACAGTTGAGTCTTAATAGCTTACTTACAAATGGGCTCGTCAGGCACTCTTCTTGGCTGCAGTGGTTATTATTATATTTACATGCTTCCAGCTCCCGTTTTTGCTCCGTGACAGCTCGGACTTTTCCTTTCTCTCCCTCCCTCGCTCACAGACACATAACGTGTATGGTAGTCCATTCTCGCTGCAGCACGGACTACACTGCCCATGAGGCTACATTCTTTAGGGCCATGCCTGTAGCATTCTGCCTTTTAGCTTAGCACAACAACAACAACAAAAAGCGCTCTCTCACCCAGGAAACACGCAGAGAGAGAGCGTCACCCAGTAACCATGGCAACCGTAACGCTGCCGCCTGGAATAACAGAGCGTAGCTGTCAAACAAACCCAAACAGTCCTGACTCGCGATAATATGAAACAGGAAAGTACCGCCGTGTAATCCATTTATTTCAACAAAGTAACTGTATTCTGAATACCACATTTTTAAACGGTAACTGTAACGGAATACAGTTACTCATATTTTGTATTCTAAATAAGTAACGGCGGTACACGTATTCCGTTACTCCCCAACACTGCCTACCAGTAGTTTTAATTTTGTAGCTGACTGCTGTTACCATGGTGATCTTAGTTTGTTATATGGTGGTTCTGCCCTAACTAAAACAGATAGCTGAATGGAGGTGAATATCTTTCTTAGCAGCAGTTTTATTGTTGCATCACATCAACAACTGTGGCACACCCAATTTCCTTATTTGAGCCTCTTTATAACTGAAGCAGCCAATCAGAAGCTAGATCTTAGACCGAGGTAAACATGTTACAACCACATTATCATAAACATGGAAGTATTAAATATAACTTTGCTCTAACCATTTCAAAGATATTTTTTTAATAAACAGACAGGTTACATACAAGAAAGCCACACATAGATAATGAAATTTCTAGCTTTAGTTGCAGGACACATCAGTAATCTATTACTCCTGCTTCAGGGTACTCCCCTTGATCTTTAAGGCTCAAGTGCTTACACATCTAAAATTTCTCTGTCTCGCAGCTTCAATAGCAGCCTTTAGAAAGCAGGCATTTGTCAGACCTCTGTGGTAAAGTATGAATTGTTGAGTTTTGTAAAACTAGAAAAAAGGTTTTTAAATCTTTTTCTCTTTTAAGCTTCTTATTTGACTGTGTTATTCTTGATCATCAAGTTTACACAATGAATTAGCAGATAGCAAACAATCATTTTGTCTGATAGTTGATGCAGAATCAAAGAACTGGACTCAGTCAGTAGTACTCAGTAATACTGGTTTCCACCAATTGTTTTAGAAAAAGGAGTCAGAATCGCAGTACCGTATTTCTTTAATCCATGGCAGTCTTTGTAAGAACAGATGCTGCTATAAAAACTAGAAATGGGTCCAAATCACCACTTGTATATTGTGTTTTGGACTTCAGCAAAATTGCTTTCTGGTCCCCAGTCGATCCTTGACTTTAAAAACTTTTTGAAGAAAAGCATATAATTACAACTTATTCAATATTCAACCACATATTGTACACTTGACCAGGTGACTACTAAGCAACAAAATCAGTAAGAGGATGACCTCATTTAAGTTTACAAGGTTATACATATTTGCTGGAAGTACCCTGTTGAAGACATTTGGATAGGGGTGTCTGTTAAGAACAAACCAGAGGCCACAACAGATAACAACCCTCTTCGAGGGACAAACTATTCCTTCTGCTGTGCCAGAAGATAAATGTTGTTGTGTATCTGTGTTTGAACCTTGTGTTACTTGTCCAGACTAGTTCAGGAAAATTCAAGATACATGGCGCAGGGACCAAGCATGCCTGGGACATGCAGACATGTCATTGGGCAATGATTCAGGAAGCGCTTCGTTTGCTTTTGCTTTAAGTTCTATTGGCTGAGCATGCAGTTTCAATATTGCTTGATCATGTTCATTTAATTGTAGAAAGCCAATCTTTGATTGATTATGCAGCCCTAGTACAATACATACAATTATTGACCTTTAAACAGGATATTTAAACAGGGAAGATGTCACATAATATTAAAAGGGTCATCGCTGTAAGGAAAGTCATTCAGGTGTCTCATTGTTTAGTTCAGCCTGGACTAGGACTGAGCAAATTAAACCCAAGCAAAGAATATGATGTAAGAACATCACAGGATCTGAAAAAAAAACCCAAAACCAAAAAAACCCCCAACATAAATAAACAATGGGATGGTGTGCGGTGCTCTAAAATCTTTCAAGTACATCAAAATATCAAATAGACATAAATCTGACAAACACAAGCAATTGTGGTAGTCAACATGCAGAGGAACCCTAACTGAACATAACAGATGCTGTGACGAAGCCTAATGGGAAGACAGGACTATTTATACACCAATGGCTGATTCAGGAGTGGCAAACAGGAAGGGAAAGAGGCATGGTTCAAAGCATTCACTCACAGGTGAGAACAATCAGGACAATCACACAGCAAGAAGTAAAACTAAAATGAGTCACCACAGAAAATTTGCCTTCACAGTAAAACAAAAAATGTTAAAAAAAAAAAAGTCACATAAGAAAACAGAGAGCTCAGATTGGAAGCTGAAGCTAAATAAAAAACCAAGGACTCAAAACTCACATAAGAATAGAAACTAAAAGCATCTCAAACTCCGTAAATACCAAACAGTAGCTAGGACTAAGCCCATTAAAACAGAGGCTAAGAATGATCCAATGGTGAGATGGGTCACTTACCCTAAACTCATCACATATGCACACCTGTAAAGGACAAATTGCTGTCTCGGTTAAATGCACTGTCATTTCTATGATGTTTTCATCCAAACCACAGTGTGTTTCTAAACCCAACAAAGCACTCTGTGTTGTATAGCGGTAAGCAGTTGTGGGGGAAAAAAAGGAAACATAGTGTCCTACAGAAGAAGATCCAAACATCCACAGTCCAAAACTAGTACTCCAGTCATATTACTCAATGAGGGACCTAAAGGCTATATCAAACACTTTATTCTTACAAAAGATTAAGTATATTAACCTATCATATAATAGAAACAACATTATAGGTGTTCTAAACAATACAAGTCTTTTATAGATGGTAAAATAAGGATCATATGTTGTATTCAAACACATCCAAACATTTCATATCAAATAAGGGCTCTGGTTCTGCTCCTTCTGTTGTAGCAGTGCCTCAACCCTCTTCATGCTGTTAAGTATTAAAAAAATAAAATAAAAATAGGTATGACGCAAATATAGGAGTGTGGGTGAACTAGGTATTTATAAGAGATCATTTAGGGCTTTTCAAACACTCAGAGCAATGAAGCTCTTCTTAACTAATCCAGCTGTGGATTTCTGATAAACATTTCTGGGTTTGTTCCCTTCCCAAACAAAAAACTGTGAATATGTAAATCTATTTTTGGTGCTTATTACTTGGGGCAAGTATTGTAGAAATTTTCTTCAAAAAGATGACAGTTTTATATTCTACTTTCTGCATGTTGGAAGAATGAAGAATGTTATTAAAGAATTGTTACATGTGTACAGTATACCTATAAATTAATTTTTTGTTGGGCTCATGAGACCTTTTATTCAATATGGTCCCATTAAGGCTGACTTGCAATAAAACCCTTGCCAATATCTTCTCTTTTTCAGGCCTCCCAAAATCTAAATGTGCATTAATGTCAAGTGACATTTAAATTAATTAATATAATTATTAAGATTTTAATCAGTAAATTCAAAGAATCTGAAAATCTTTTAATAATCCACTAGATTTAACAGAACATAAAATACTGTCTGTGCAATCTGTCTTTTTTAATGGCATTTTCAGTTGTTTCACTAGCTGCATGAACATTAATGTTACATGAAAATTTGTCTTTGCCAGCAACCCCAAATTACAATCTTCACATGGATAGAAGCAGATTCATAATGTTAAGTTGCCAAACACAACAACTGCAAATATGTTCATATTTAATAATAGATTCATACTGAGAATGTGACTGAAATCAAATACATGTAAAATCTGTCCAAATTTTCTGCGATTGGCATCATGTTGTTGTCTGTTTTCAGTTTTTCAGTTCTGGCTTAGATGTCAGGTGTCCAATTGAAAGCACTGGTTCCTGTTACCATTTAATGAGCAAGTTGGATACTTTGGAAAATCCTCATTTGTCTGACTTGAAAAGCTTCAGCTTCATATAAGCTTTAGATTTTACATGCAACTTTGTCCCCTGGTACAAAAAACACCCTTCATTCGATCTTTTTGTGTCAGCCTATTTTAAAAAGGTGTCCCAGAGGACAACGCTCCTCATCCACTCCCAGTCGTCATCTCCTCCTCACAGCCTATATCACCAGATCAGACCAAAAAGGATAAATCGTAACAAAGACTATTTGGGGAACAAACAAAGAGCATACAAATAAACATCTCTATCTCTGTGTGTCTCTCCCACACATCTCCCTGTATGTGAAAGGTAGACATGGAGCTCAAACAAACTTCACCCAACCTCATCTTCAAGTTGAATCAGAAAAGCCAGTCAAGTTATTTTTATTAGAATATTTTTTCTTTATGATTACAGAAATCCTATGTTTGCGTCCAACCAAGATTAATATATATATATATATATAGATATATATATATATAATAATAACAAAAAACAAACACTTCAAACATATAAGACGCCAAATATGATATTCAAGTTTGGAACTTCTCCAGCTCAAATAGTGATCTCTTCTTACACTCCCCTGGTACCCAATTTAGGTTGCTGACCTCTTTTCAGAAAGTAGAAACTATGATTTATGTTTTTGCTTCTTTAGCTAACTTTAAAGTAACCGCAGTGCCTAGAGTGATACATACAGTGATACTGTTTTGTGGGGTGAATGATTTCAAAAAGTAAGTAGGAGAACATGACAAATATTCACTGGATAGCAAGAACTAATATGTTGTGTGTGTAGTGCATTCATTTGAATAAGAAATGTAAAAAAAAAAAGTCCTTAATAATTGGTTAAGAAAAGGTACAAAGATTTTGGAAATATTAAGTAGGACCTTTACTGACATTTATTATAATAGCAGACTCAAATGCCTTAATCACACCACACAGCCCATGTGAGAAACGTTTTTAGTGCTGTTGCTCAATAACTAGCCAGCTATTGAAACAATCAAATTATACCCAGTGTCTAAATCATTTATTTGCTGTATATGTAAGTGAAATTGTCAGGGTGCTTCTGAGTTTATGTTGTATTTGATTCTTTCTTTGTATTGTAATGATTTAAGTTTTTACAGTTTAGTCTTGAAGTTAGTTCTTTTATGTCTCCGAGGTTATTTGTAATTTCTGGTTTTTGTTCTCTTGTCCATTAGGTTCCCTTTGTGCCCTTGTCTTTGTCTCTGTGTGTCCTGCTCCCTCACCCTATGTGTCTTAGTCATGTCATTGTGTTGTGTCTTGTTTTATGTTGGCAGTCTTTTGTCCTGAGTTCAGTTTGTTCATTGTCAGTTCGTCTGTCCATGTCACGCCATGTTCCAGGTATACATGTCTAGGTTTCATGTTTCAAGTGTTCATGCTCAAGTGTTTAGTGTTTAGTTTAGCTTTCCCCAGTTAAGTTTATCATTAGCTTCGTCTTAGTTCCCTTTTGCCCCTTGTTTTGTGTGTTTTTCCATCAGCCTCAAATAAACCACCTCACTTTTGGTTAAGAATTAGTTTTGCCTCCCCGCTCCTGCTTTTGGGACCTCACCACTCTGCGCTCAACACGATCAGATCGAAACAGAAATATCCTCTAACTCCAGGGTGTGTTATTTAGCATAAGTCAGTCTGTCTAATTTCACACTTCATTTTTTGGCCATGTGCACTGGCTGCCTTGAGGACTGCCCTCAAAGGCTGCATATGCCAAGACAGCTGTTACAGTAGATAATGGCATCATCTGTATAGACAGTAAAAGCCTGCAATTGTGCACTGAAAGCAAAATGCAAAACCTGCATGCTGAAGAGATGACAGAGACAGAAAAATACTCAGATGTCCAAGAGGACCTTGAAGTTGTAGAGTTAAGGGCGGTTTGAGCAGCGTCTTAGGAATTTTCTTGGATACCTTTGTAAAAGTACTATAATTACATCCAGATTGAAAACGAACACATAACAGAATCTGAATGCTAGAGGGATTACATCTCGCAACTGGCTTGGAAATCTGTAGGGATCGCAAAGACAAGCTTGAGGACAAAGCTAAAGACCTTGTAGGTAGTATTCCCTGTCTGACTATTCTGCTTTCGTCACAACGTAGTAGTGGAAAATGCACAAATAGATACAATTTAGTAAA